>NC_063057.1:31787214-32030209 GCF_018812025.1 Megalobrama amblycephala | reverse complement strand
GGGCAAGGGCCCCCTCTACGACTTTGGTAAAGACGCGAGGAGACAGGGACAGCCCGAAGGGTAGGACCTTGTACTGATATGCCCGCCCCTCGAACGCAAACCGTAGGAACGGTCTGTGTCGAGGGAGGATCGAGACATGAAAGTACGCGTCCTTCAGGTCTATAGCTGCAAACCAATCCCGGGCGTGAACGCACGTGAGAATGCGTTTCACGGTGAGCATCTTGAACGGGAGCTTGTGAAGGGCCCGGTTCAAGACACGCAGATCCAGGATCGGCCGTAAGCCCCCGCCTTTCTTGGGTACTATGAAGTAAGGGCTGTAAAACCCAGACTTCATCTCGGCTTGAGGGACAGGCTCTATTGCGTCCTTCGCCAAAAGAACCGCAATCTCCGCCCGCAGGACAGAGGCGTTGGGCCCTGTCACCGAGGTGAACAGAACGCCGCTGAACCTGGGGGGACGCCTGGCGAACTGAATCGCGTAGCCGAGTCTGATTGTCCGGAGGAGCCAACGGGACGGGTTGGGAAGGCGTAGCCACGCCCCCAAGCTCCGTACGAGTGGAACCATCCGGACAACAGAAGTACCCACGGGGGGGCAGCACGGAGCACTGTGGCCCAACTCGGGAGGCAGTGCGTCCCGAAGTCGGGGCTGTGAGTGGGGTCCACTCACGTGGCTCATGGTGGGCAGGGTGGCGTGGGAAGGCAGTGCGTTCCCGGGGCGCCAAGACCCTGCCCGTGGCGAAGGAAGGAGCGGCTGAGAGAGAGGGAGCAGAAGCTTGCGGCCAGCGGCGGAACAGAAAAAAACAACACAGGATTTTCCCCCGGGCCCTGTCCCGGGGGAGGGAGCGGTGCGGTCACCGTCTCCCGAGCAGCATCCAAAACCTCCGGGTCTCCCGTCTCAGGGCCGCTTCTTCGCCTTCTTCTTCTTTTTAGAAGGCGGTTTGGCGGTCTGGGCGGGGGCGTAGCCTTCCTGCGGGTGGCTCGAGGAGGATGGGAGGGTTCCGACCTCACAGGAGCCTGAGCCGCAGGGGGACGCCCTCGGCGAGGAGCAGACGGAGGCACAGCCCGAGGCGGATTGGTGGCATCATCACGCCTGGGCAGGATGTGCTTGATGGCCTCCGTCTGCTTCTGCACCGCCGAGAACTGCTGGGCAAAGTCCTCGACGGTGTCGCCGAAGAGGCCGGCCTGGGAGATGGGGGCGTCAAGAAAGCGAGCTTTGTCGACTTCCCTCATCTCAGCCAGGTCCAACCAAAGATGCCGTTCCTGGACCACCAGGGTGGACATCGTTTGACCCAGGGCGCGTGCCGTGACCTTCGTCGCCCGGAGGGCGAGGTCGGTCGCGGCGCGCAGCTCTTGAAGCAACCCTGGTTCAGCACTACCCTCGTGCAGGTCCTTCAGGGCTTTAGCCTGATGGACCTGCAGAATAGCCATGGCGTGCAGGGCAGAAGCCGCCTGTCCAGCAGCAGAGTAAGCCTTGGCAGCGAGAGCGGCCGTGGTCTTACCCGCCTTGGACGGGAGCCGCGGACGATTCCGCCAGGTGGCCGCGGACTGCGGGCACAAGTGCACCGCAATCGCACGTTCCACCTGCGGGATGTCCACGTATCCCTTGGCGGCTCCTCCATCGAGGGTAGTGAGAGTGGAGGAGGCAGAAGACCGCAGTCTGGCAGTGTGAGGTGCCAACCAGGTCTTCTGGAGCTCCTCATGCACCTCCGGGAAGAACGGCACTGGGGCGGGACGCGGCTGAGCGCTACGGCCCGACCCAGAAACCAGTCATCCAGCCGCGAGCGCTCGGGACACGGTGGAGGGTTCCACTCGAGCCCGATGCCCGCGGCGGCCCGGGCAAGCATGGCTGTTAACTCAGAGTCCGCCTCCGACTGAGCAACCGCCCCTGAGGGCGGAAGCTCGGAGTCATCGTCGGACTCTGAGCCGTTCAACCCACTCCCCGATGCAGCGATCGACATCCGATCCTCTTCCGGAGCACCGAAAGTGACGTGGGGCACCCCCGAAGAGGGCCCCGCGACAGCAGGCGGCATCTCAACGGCACATGGTGTTGTTGAGGAGTAGGAGGTTCGTGGGGACGGACCCGACGAAGTGGCCCCCACTGTGATCCTCAGATCTCCCAGAGCACTAACCTGGCCGGTGGCCGCTACAGCCACCGGCACCGGGGTAGTGACAGAGGGGCCTCTCACTTCCGTGTTAAAGAAGGAGAGACGCGATCTCAACACCAACATGGACATGCCCTCGCAGTGAGGGCATGTACCATCCACGAGCGCCGACTCAGCGTGCGGTCTACCCAGACACGTGAGGCAGTGATCGTGGCCGTCAGAAGAGGTCAGGAAACGACCGCATCCAGAAACACACGGACGAAAAGCCATCTTGAAAAAGACGCTGATCGCCCGTGCTTGCTCTTTCAGTATACCTCACCAGCCGAAGCACCCAGGGATGGGCGTAGCACCGTCCTGTGGGCAGCGCGTCGTCACCCCCACCGCTGAATGTGCCTTCCCACCAGCTGGAGAGACTCGAGCAGGCCACCGGAACAAAAACAACAAAGGTAGCAATTAAAATTGCTGTTGTAGGACCGTGTCCTTGTAGCAATTATAATTGCTGTTTTTGCTCTCCTTAGAAATTCACTCTTCCTTTAGAGGTGAAGTGAGCAGATCCGATGTGATCGGCTCCGAAGCAAAAGTATGAATGAAGGTGAGTATGCCGGCCCTATTATACCCGGATGCCGGGGGAGGGGCCCGGCATGTAAATCTCACAGGCCAATTCCCATTGGCTTGTTTTGTATCCTTGGAGGTGATTGGGCTCCCTAGCGAGACCCCATTACGTCAGTATCGACGTAACGTCGAACGTGACTGACTGAATGGGAACATAAGGAAACCTGGGGGAAGATGGGGGCGGGGAGCAGCAGTTCATTTACATTTAAAGACACATGCACAAAAACAGCATGTTTTTGCTAGCACTTAAAAATGAGCATTTACAACATGGTATAATAAATGATCTGTGAGGTATTTTGAGCTGAAACTTCACAGACACATTCTGGGGACACCTGAGACTTACGGTATCTCACAGAAGTGAGTACACCCCGCACATTTTTGTAAATATTTTATTATATCTTTTCATGTGACAACACTGAAGAAATGACATTTTGCTACAAAGTAAGGTAGTGAGTGTACAGCTTGTATACCAGTGTAAATTTGCTGTCCTCTCAAAATAACTCAACACACAGCTATTAATGTCTAAACCGCTGGCCACAAAAGTGAGTACACCGGTAACACTTTACAATACGGGTGCACTAATATGCATTAATTCATGATTAACTAATGCACAGATAATCATGTGTTAATGTATGACTGATGAAGAACTAAACCATTAATTAATGATTACTGCATCAGCAACTAATAGAGTTTATATGATTCATAGATTAAGTTATATATGAATTGTTATTAATTAAATGTGTCATAATGTATTAATTCTTTAATAACATATTTTATTAACTAATAGTGTAAGTTAATATGTTAATTACCACAATGGTTTGAAGCCATGTACTTCAACTTCAAATTGTCTGCTTTAATTAATCAATAGCTAATTATTTGCAAATGTATCATTATGTTATGACTTTACTTGTTGAGGCACATGACTATTAACTAATTGTTAAGTAATATGTCATTATGGTTTTGACATCCACGCTAAGCCATTAGTTTCAATTTCCAACCATCTACAACCGTGATTCCACTGTACCAGATAAACTGCCACATCCAGAACCTTGTTGTTCATGGGACAGGAATATGTCAGGTTAAGCTTGAGGTCTAGGATTCAAAGGTGGAACACTGAGAACATGTGGCGGGGCAATGCTATTTCATAACACTGTGTCAAGACCGAGCAAAGACAATAGAACCCATTATAATCAATGATAGTGATGCTACGCTGGAGGTGGGACGACGCAACACAACACAACAAAACGTCACTTCTGTTATGAAGGACAAATGGACTTGTAGTGACCTGTCATGTCCAGTGTTGACAGCTCTTGATAATGGTCACGTCCAGTTTAAACACAGTGTAACAGTGGTCAGTATTTCAGATTCTGGCGTGCTGATATTTGTGTGCAGCCCAACTGACCCATCCTTCAAACACATTCTCTGACATTACACTTACTGCATGTGCAACTGTCAAAACCCATAAATGACATATTACTTAACAATTAGTTAGTCGTGTGCCTCAGCAAGTAAAGTCACAACATAATGATACATTTTCAAATCATTAGTTAATGATTAATTAAAGCAGACAACTGGAAGTTGAAGTACATTTCTTCAACCCATTGTGGTAGTTAACACATTAATTTACACTTTTAGTTAATAAAATATGTTATTAAGGAATTAATACATTATGACACATTTAATTAATAGCAATTCATATATAACTTAAATCTATTAATCATATAGACTCTTTATTAGTTGCTGATGCAGTAATCATTAATTAATGGTTTAGTTCTTCATGAGTCATACATTAACACATGATTATCTATGCATTAGTTAAGCATGAATTGATGCATATTAGTGCACCAATATTGTAAAGTGTTACCAGTACACCCCTAAGTGAAAATGTCCAAATTGGGCCCAAAGTGTCAATATTCAAAGTGTCAAAATTTTGTGTGGCCACCATTATTTTCCAGCACTGCCTTAACTCTCTTGGGTTAAGCTTCTTTAGCAAGGCAGTGGTCGTCTTGGAGGCGTGTTTTGGGTCGTTATCATGTTGGAATCCAATATGTTGGATCATGCTCTGCTACAGTATGTCACAGTACATGTTGGCATTCATGGTTCCCTCAATGAACTGTAGCTCCCCAGTGCCGGCAGCAATCATGCAGCACCAGACCATGACACTCCCACCACCATGCTTGACTGTAGGCAAGACACACAAGACACACACAACCAAATACTGTAAGTTTATCTTGGTCTCATCAGACCACATGACATGGTTCCCAGTAATCCATGTCCTTAGTCTGCTTGTCTTCAGCAAACTGTTTGCGGGCTTTCTTGTGCATCATCTTTAGAAGAGGCTTCCTTCTGGGACGACAGCCATGCAGACCAATTTGATGCAGTGTGCGGCGTATGGTCTGAGCACTGAAAGGCTGACCCCCCACCCCTTTAACCTCTGCAGCAATGCTGGCAGCACTCATACGTCTGTTTCCCAAACACAACCTCTGGATATGATGCTGAGCACTCAACTTCTTTGGTCGACCATGGCAAGGCCTGTTCTGAGAGGAACCTGTCCTGATAAACTGCTGTATAGTCTTGGCCACCGTGCTGCAGCTCAGTTTCAGAGTCTTGGCAATCTTCTTATAGCCTACGCCATCTTTATGTAGAGCAACAATTCTTTTTTTCAGATCCTCAGAGAGTTCTTTGCCATGAGGTGCCATGTTGAACTTCCAGTGACCAGTATGTGAGAGTGAGAGCGATAACATCAAATTTAACACACCTGCTCCCCATTCACACCTGAGACCTTGTAACACTAACGAGTCACATGACACTGGGGAGAGAAAATGGCTAATTGGGCCCAATTTGGACATTTTCACTTAGGAATGTACTCACTTTTGTGGCCAGCGGTTTAGACATTAATGTCTGTGTGTTGAGTTATTTTGAGGGGTAAGCAAATTTACAAGCTGTACACTCACTAATTTACATTGTAGCAAAGTGTCATTTCTTCAATGTTGTCACATGAAAAGATATAATAAAATATTTACAAAAATGTGAGGGGTGTACTCACTTCTGTGAGATACTGTAATTTACATCTTGGATAAAGAGGCATAATAGAAAACCTTTATAACCCGCCTTCTGAAAATCGCAGTCTGCTCTGATTGGTAGGCCGGCCACAGTCTGCTGTGTTTGATCCTCTGCTTATAGTGTGCATGTCAAAAATGTAATGTAGTTTACCATAAACAGTGATGTGGAGGTTGAGGGATGCCAGAATAATTGTCTCAATGACTGCTGCTTATATACGCTCATAATGATGATTGACAGGACTGAATAATTAGACTCCTCCCGAATCTACGTTTGTAACTTAATTTACAACATCTGACCTGCATCGAACTCAACAAAAGATTGAGGTTGTATACTGCTGAGGAGGAGTGTTAAAAGTACATTTTAACCATCAAGTTGGTCTGCATTAGGAAGGCCAAAAAATCTGGTCTGGTTTAGATCCAGGGTGGAAAAAACAGTGTTTCTTGAACATGACAACAACACACTACGAACTAACTCAACCGGGCCTTGACCCTTTATTTTGCATATGCCTTGGGCAGTAATTAATTAATTAATTAATTAATTAATTAATTAATTAATTCAGGGATATTGTGACATGTTCGTTCCTGAAAGAAAACTCAAGACTACAATGAAGGTGTTTCAGGGAGTTCAGAAATGCGCATTGATATAGTGAATAACTCCAGCTGAAGGGACTTTGTAACTTTGCAGAGCTTTTTCATGCTCAAACAGTAACATTACAAACTAAAGAAAGATGAACAAGAACGAAAAAAGCATAAAGGACCCCTTTAAACCAGTAGTTCACCCAAAAAATGAACATTAATCATTTACTTCTGTTATTCAAAACTGGTATGACTTTCTTTTTTCTGAGGAACACAAAAGAAGGTATTTTAAGGAATCTCTCATCTGTCCGTATATTAAAAGTCAACAGGGTCCAAAAATTTCAATTTTCAAAAAGGACATTAGGGTAGCATAAAAGAAATTCATACAACTCCAAGGAAGGTAATCTAAGTCTTCTGAAGCGATAAGAAAAATCAAATATGGTGGCATGTGTAGTCATGTGACATGCATGAGCCAGTGAGGTCTGATGTTATTGACGTGTCCATATTTGATTTGGGCTCTAGAAACAGAGACATTCTTCAGAATATCTTCTTTTCTGTTATGAAAGAGAAAATCAGAAGTTTGGAAAGACATGAGGATGAGTAAACATCATCCTTCTCTTCACTCTCGGAGGTAGAAGTTTCCGAACTCATCCTTTCCAATCACCCTACTACCTGTCCGCTTGACCCTATTCCCACTCATCTTCTTCAGGCCATCTCCTTCTCAATTCTACCTGCACTCACTCACTTGACATTTGATATTCAACAGTGCTTTGATCTGCCTGAATTGACACTGTTCTTTAAGAGCTGCTTTGCAGCCAAAATAATGTACTAGTTATCAATGTAAAGCTGCTTTGACACAATCTACATTGTAAAAAGCACTATATAAATAAAGGTGACTTGACTTGACTCACATTATTAATACTTCTCTTCACATTAGTACATTTCCCACAGCATTTAAGCGGGCTAGGATTACCCCACTGCTTAAGAAACCCACTCTAAATCCCTTTTTCCATTCATTGCAAAAACACTTGAGAGAGTTGTGTTCAACCAACTGTCTACTTATCTCACACAGAACAACCTCCTTGACAACAACAAGTCTGGCTTCAAGAGTGGCCACTCAACTGAGACTGCCTTGCTCTCAGTTACTGAAGCCCTGAGACTGGCACGAGCAACTTCAATATCATCAGTACTCATCTTGCTGGATCTGACTTCTGCTTTTGACACAGTTAACCACCAGATCCTCCTGTCAACCCTCATGTCGAAGGGCATCTCAGGAACTGCACTCCAGTGGTTCAAGTCTTACCTCTCAAGTTGGTTCTTCAGGGTATCTTGGAGAGGTGAGGTGTCCAAGTCACATCATCTTGCTACTGGGGTACTTCGGGGCTCAGTGCTTGGACCACTTCTCTTCTCCATCTACATGTCATCACTAGGATCTGTCATTCAGGAACATGGTTTTTCCTATCACTGTTATGCTGATGATGCACAACTCTACCTCTCATTCCAACCAGATGACCCGACGGTTGACAACCTGACAGCCATTTCTGCTTGGATGAAGGACCACCACCTTCAACTCAAGCTTGCAATAACGGCACTGTTTGTGGTCGGTGCCAACCCAACACTTCATCACAACCTCTTCATTCAACTTGGTTCGTCAACCATTACTCCTTCCAGAACAGTCAGGAACCTTGGAGTGGTGATGGATTATCATTTAAGCTTCACATATCATATTGTTACAACGGCCCGGTTCTGCAGATTTGCCTTATAGAACATTAGGAAGATTAGACCCTTCCTATTGGAGCATTCCACACAAATTCTTGTCCAAGCTCTTCTATCCAGACTGGACTATTGTAATGCTCTTTTGGCTGGCCTTCCAGCATGCACTGTCAAGCCTCTACAACTGATCCAGAATGCTGCAGCAAGACTGGTCTTTAACGAACCGAAGAGAGCGCATGTCTCACCTCTCTTCATCAGTCTGCATTGGCTGCCAATAGCTGCTTGCATCCAATTCAAGGCTCTGATGTGTGCCTACAGAACAATCACTGGCTCTGCACCACTATATCTAAACTTACTACTTCAGACTTATGCGCCCTCCTGAAGCTTGTGTTCTGCAAGTGAACAGCCCCTTGTGGTGCCATCACAAAGGGGCACAAAATAACTCTCACTGACCTTCTCCTGGTCTGTTCCCTGCTGGTGGAATGACCTGCCTCTGGAATGAGTCTTTAGCCATTTTCAAAAAACTGCTAAAGACATATCTTTTTCGTCAACACTTGACACAGTAATATTAGCACTTTTTTCTTTTTTCTATTTCTATTCTCTCCATCTATTAAAAAAATCCTTGTTACGAACACTTTGCTGGATGAAATGGGACTTGACACTGCACTTGCATACTGTTGCGCTCATGTTGATTTGATTGCTTCTACTATTCTTATTTGTAAGTCACTTTTGAGAAAAACATCTGCTAAATGACTAAATGTAAATGAGTAAACAATGAAAGAATTTACATCTCAATACTTCACTGATACTGAATTCATATCTGTTTCCTTTATGATTTATTAGATGTTTCTATTATCATTGGTTTGTCCTTTAGCACCAGCTGAAGGAGACGCAGAGGTCGTTTCAGCAGAGGATCCAGCAGAGAGAGAAAAATCTTCAGCAGCTGAGAGAGGCTGTGGAGTCTCATAAGGTGAGTCTGGAGAAGAAGAGAAGTTTGAGAAAGCTCAGTCAGGACTCACTGAAGCCACTGTGTGATTGTGATGTGTGTCCTAACAGCGCTCTGCACAGACAGCAGTGGAGGACAGTGAGAGGATCTTCACTGAGCTCATCCGCTCCATTGAGAGAAGCCGCTCTGAGGCCACACAGCGGATCAGAGATCAGGAAAAGACTGCAGTGAGTCGAGCTGAAGGACGACTGGAGCGACTGGAGCAGGAGATCAATGATCTGAGGAGGAGAGACGCTGAGCTGGAGCAGCTTTCACACACACAGGATCACATCCATTTCCTGCAGGTAACAGAGATCTAGAAGAACAGGATCATAGTGGACTTGAGCAAGAGACTCACAGAGAAACATTTCATGAGAGCAGAATGAGCCATTGACTGAAGTGTTGATCTGTGTGTTCAGTTACTATGTCATCATCAGTCAGACTCTCATCTGATCATCTTCTTTTGAAAGAGATGCACTTACAAATGCATTTCAGCTCTGGAAATCTCTTAGGAAACATTTTTTCTGAAAAATATATTGAGCTTCCAGACAGCAACAGATTAAAACTTCACTTATTAATCAAGTGTTTTCGTAGAAAGTTCACATACAGTGCACAGTATAAATTAGTACACCCCCTCTGAAACTTCTGAAAGTCAGCAATTACTCAATTACTTAGAAGACATGTTAGGGTTCTTTAGAGATATAATGTTCCAGCAAGTCTGCTTAATCAATTACCAAAGAAGCATGTCAAAATTATTCATGAAAATAATATTTTCTTATCAAGGTGATAAAATGTTGTGTAGCAAAAAATGAGTACACCCTCCTAAAAGTTACAAAATAAAACAAAATAAAAAAACTCTGATGTAAGTTTAAGGCAATGTTTGATCAACAGGTAAGTATGTTGAACTAAAACATTTAAAGAGAAGTAATTTCTTGACAATTAAAAGTGTTATATAGCTCACTGAATCATTCTCAGACTTTATACAGACAAAAATGGAACCACTTGGGAGAGAACTGTCAGGAGACTTATTTCTTAGCACAAAAGAGAACAGTGGTACAAGAGGATTACCAAATCATTTTTTTAAGTGTGAAAATATAGCAAAAGTAACACAGAAATTAAAAAAAAAAAAATGGACTTGTGACAAGGCCTCTGAAATAATCAGGCCTTCATTTTAAGCTTTCATTTAGTGATGAGGGATTTTTTTGCTAGACAAAGAGCAGGAGAAATACCAAGCGAGTATTTCAGAGTCAGCAAAAGCTATGAAAAGAGTGACTGTTTATCTCACAGAGTAAGATGCAGCCTGCAGAAATGGCATGCATGGTTGTTGTTCTCACTGGAACTACCTACTGTAGCCAAAGCACAATAAAGTCAGTTAGCCATTTCCAAAGCCCATATTTACAAAATATAGATTCTGGGAATCAATACTCTGGTCTCATGAGACCAAATCAATCATTTTGGATCTAACAGCATCCAAAATGTTATGGTGCTGCTAGAGGAGGAGTACAGTGAGAAGTGCCTGGTTCCTACAGTAAAGTTCAGTGGTAGTAAAGCTCTTATATAGGGATGTATGAGTGCTGAAGGTGTGAGGGAGTTGTGCTTTATCAATGCTGTCATGTATAGCACTCAATTTTAACACTCTTGAGCACCTGTGGGGGATTCTGTAGAGACGAGTTGAGCAACACTCCCCATTTTACAAGTTTGCATGCCCATTCAGTCTGAATGGTTAGTGGTAAAACAAACTTGGCTTGCTGCCCCCCCCCCCCATGACATATGACATATATTTCTCAGTTTTTATCATGTATATGTTTAATACATTTTAGTTTTGCCATCTTTCCATGAATTGTATTTGTGATCATAAATAAAATGCATCTTTTGTATTTGTTCAGAGAGGGTGTACTCATTTATGCTGTGCACCGTATAGTGTCAAACACTAGAACTTATAGCTCTAAAACGATATTGTAACGAGGCAGCAGACTCGATGGGATCCATATGCAGCTTTATTATAAACAATCGTAGTTGTACAAATACCAGCGGGGTCAAATACCAGCAATAACAGTGTCCAAGGCAAAGCATTATCATAAACAGGATCAGGCAAAGGGTCAGGGCAGGCGGCAGGCAAGCCAGAGTAATCCAGGAAACAGTCAGGTAAATCACAGAGCAGGCAGCAAGCAAACACAAGGGTAGAAAACAGTCCAAGGTCATACACAGAATAACAATAAACAAGGAAAACACTCAGTAGTGTCAGCCGGGGCAAAACAAGGCTTCGCAATGGGTGGATGTGTGTGTCTGCTTAAATAGTCCGGGTGATGGGGATCAGGTGTGTGTGCCCAGGTACGGGGTTATGGGAAATGTAGTCCAGGAAAGTACTCGGGTGAGGGAGCCACAGAGGCCAAGTTCATGACAGATATAATGAATATGAGAAGAATGAAGCTAATGCAGTGAAAGTGCTGGATTGAGGAGAGTTACTAAAGATCAACAAGAGCTGCTCAAATCTGACAGTAGTGCAGGTTATTGTCTGAAGTGTGGAGGTGATGATCTTTGATTTCTGTTTTCTGTAGAGTTTCCAGTCTCTCTCAGCTCCTCCTGACTCTACAGACGTAGATGACGATCCCTTCAGTTCTCTCTCCTCTTTTGATGTCTTGAGAGAATCTGTCCATCAACTGAGAGACAAACTGGAGGATTTCTGCAAAGAGCAGCTCAAGAAGATTTCTGACAGAGGTAAAGTCCTGGAGATTCATTTGCTCTCAGAAATAATCCTCCATCATCTAATATCATGTAGAAGATCATATCAGAAATGGAACGGATGCAGGGATGATTTTCTCTTGACATGATAATCACACTCTTCATGTCTGTTGATTTCCACAGCCACTTTCACCAAGATTGCTCCCAGGACCAGGAACAACTTCCTACAATGTAAGTCACTAAGAAAACAAGCAGAAAAACTAACTGAGTGTGTTCATGTTCTTCCTGTAGAAGGAGAAAGAAAACATGACAAGAAGAGTTTTATAGTTGATCATGTAAATGATGATTTGTACAGGATATCTGGTAAACTGTACTGAGACACTGATGATATATTGAACATGAAGAGTTCAGATACAATAAAAGATCAGATTCATAATTCCTGATTCTGATGTGTTTTATCTCCATCAGATTCCCATCAGTTCACTCTGGATCTGAACACTGTGAATAAACGCCTCCGTCTGTCTAAGGGGAACAGAGTGATTACTGTCACTAACACAGAGCTTCAGCCGTATCCTGATCATCCAGATAGATTTGATTATTGTATTCAGGTGTTGTGTAGAGAGAGTGTGTGTGATCGAAGCTGTTACTGGGAGATTGAGTGGAGTGGTGATGTGTTTGGTGTGTTTGGTGTTTTTATATCAGTGTCATATAAGAGCATCAGCAGGAAAGGACGTGGTAATGAGTGTTGGTTTGGATATAATGATCAGTCCTGGAGTTTGTTCTGCTCTTCCTCCAGTTACTCATTCATACACAATCACATAGTGACTAAACTGCCTGTAAAGCCCATCAGCAGTAGAATAGGAGTGTATGTGGATCACAGTGCAGGAACTCTGTCCTTCTACAGCGTCTCTGGAGACACAATGATCCTCATCCACACAGTCCAGACCACATTCACTCAACCGCTCTATCCTGGGTTTACTGTTGAGTATGGATCATTGGTGAAACTGTGTTGATGAATCAGAATAGACTGTAGAGAGATTCTACCCATAATGCTTTGAGCTCATGATAAATCAGTAACAGTGAGATGTTATAGAGTCTCTTATTTTCTCTTCATTACATGACATCCATTTGACACATTTCTCCAAAGTAATGTAACTGCTCTCAAAACAGTTAACACAGTGATCTAAACACACTCTTACCTCAGCCAAACAGTTCAACTTTAATGCAAAATAAAGCACTGCATTTTTTCTAGTAATGCATTTATTAAGTAAAAACTACAGGTGTATTGTCTATTGATTTTAGAGCATTTTCAGCTGTGGATGTAGAAATACACTAAAGAAAATACATGTTTATTGTAATGTTTGTCCAACAGGTTTCGTTATATGGGTCATTGACAAATAAAGCTTGAACAATGTGTTTAAATTCAGTTTTTCCCTTTTTTCTTTCGTCAGGTGGTACAACAAAATGTTTGTAAATATATATTATATTACAGTATTTCACAATTGCTAAAACACATTTCTTGAAACCATCACTCATTTTCTCAAAACATTAAACACAAATCCAATCTTCAAACTAATTTCACAAAACCTCTGACTCTTATGGCAAAATCAAACAAAGCTTTCAGATCATACACACATTAAGCAAAATATAAACACATACAGATCATTCATTAGACACTACATTAACAAATGGAAAACACAACATCCAGAACATGAGGTTACAGAAAAAAAAGTATATTGTAACACAGTAAACACATTTTGCCATTACATAAAATGTATAGAAATCACAAGTAATGTGAATTTAAAGTATACTGTATGTACTGCAAGTACAGTATTATATTCAATATTATATACTATTGAATGTCTGTATATACAGTACTTACATACTGCAAACATACAGCAGTCTAAATGCAAATGACTAAAAGGTCAAAGAAAACTCTAAATGAAAAGCATGATACAGTACACACACACACACAAACACACACAAAAAAAACAAAGTTCAGAGTCAGTGAGAGATTCATTCTGCTTCAGCATCACGTCTTCATGTTGGGTCCGGCCTAAATCAAATCAAGTCACCTTTATTTCAATTGCAATTTATACTAAACAGATACTAGTCTAGTCTAGTCTAGTCTAGTATAGTATAGTATAGTATAGTATAGTCAAAGCAGCTTTACAGTGATAACAGGTACATGATGATCAGTAATGCAAAGAGGGTTCATTTTGGCTGTACAGCTCTAAAAGAAAATAGTGTCATTGTTCAGCTGAAGTCAGTTCAGTGTTGATTCACTTACATTGTAAAGACCATCAATTATTATGTAAATTACTGTAATTATTTTCCTCTATAAAGCAGTTCTGCAGAAAACAGTGATGTCATCATCTAGGCTAGCTTAGTTCAGTTCTCATCCTATAATGTCAGTACTGTCAGATCAATAATATTGTTGAATATTATTGAATATCGTTGAGAACATTTTCCACATCACAGGCAATGTCGTCTCTTGCCAGGCAAAGGGAAAAACCTGTGCCGGATCCAGCCTTGACAGCCTTGTCTCCACACCCCTTGCTCTTTCTCCTCATCATCCTCTTACACATACTCTTCCTCCTCTACTTTTCAGATTGTTTCCATCTATTGTTGGTATCATCATTCAGCACCTGTGTCACCTGTGCACTCTGAACTGACCTATATTTATACAGTTGATTTGATCACTTCATTAGAAATAAGTGTGAATAATTTTGAGTCATTGTGTTTAAAGGATGACAACTGTGTTGTAGTTGTGTTTAACTTTTGCCACATGTATTTACCATTTTGCAACACAGTGCAAAATGTGTTTTAGTGAGTAAGAATGTGTTTAGAGTTTTGCAAAAAGAGTGGATGAGATTTGCAAACAGTGTCTTAACTACCTGAACTTGTTTAAGGTTTTGCCTACAAAGTGACTGATTCGACAAATGGGTTTAAGCCACTGAGCATTGGGTTCAGAGAATGGGGTTTAGTGTTTTAGCAATTGTGAAATACTGTATTATACCACCTGACATAGAAAGTGTACCAACCTACCCATACTTGAAATTAACCGTTTTTATCAGTATTTGAGAGAGATCTACAAAAATTTTCACTCTGCCACAATGATCTATTGATTTCCTCTGGATGTCGCATTATCAGACTTAATGGTATTACCTTGTCAATTCATATGAAATACAAAAAATAAAAAAGCCATATTTGCAGTTGTGCCACTGGCTGAATCTACAATTTCCCCCATACCCTGCTCTTTCCACTAAACCAATGCCCTCCACCAATCAACAACAACAAATATTCTGCCCCAGCATCACATCTTTGGTCTGGGACATGCCAGAGAATCTCCTCAGGCTGCACTGGCCCTATCCAGGCAGTGGGTGGAAAATCCTCTTGCATGCCTGATCCACCACTGGCATAGCCTGGTAATACCAGACTCTGCTACTTCACTTTGTTTCGTAGACAGAGTCTGGAATGGCATAATAGAGAAGTGTTTTCTCTCTCGCTAGGGGGCGCTTGTCTGAAGTTTAAAATCATTGGTTACCCGTAAGCCAATCAGATACGTTTAGTTATGACGTATGTTATGCGCCTGTACAGCCGCATCGAAGCACAGACATCATGCATCGAACTCAAATCTGTTTAAAGATTTAAAGACTTAAAATGTTTATCAAACACTCTTCTTGTTCTGGCTTCAGTTTGAAAAAGAGTTGAATGTTCTCCATAACAGAGCGAATTGCATCCCGTGTCTCGTTTCCCATTTCCGCGGTCGTTTCGGTTTTCGATTTCTCTAACCTACAATGTAAAACTCGGTGCTTAGCATCTACGTCACGGCTCTCAGCCCGCCCTCTGTTCGTTGATTGGCCCGGCTGTTTCCAGACCGGTGGCAAACAGAAAGCTCTGACGCTGTATCAGACTGAGTACAGAAGCGAAATGAAATTGAGCGGAAGTAGGAAGTCTGACGTAGTCAGGCTACCACTGGCACGCCTCAACTGAAATGTCTAGTCAGGCTTCTTCCATTCCATCATCTGTGTCCTACAAAAACACAAAGTACTGATTACTGTAACTGTAACACATCCTTTTTACAAAATGGAAGCAGACAGAAACTCTATCTGTATGTAAGGCACTTTGATGCATGTGTTGTAACAGAGTACAGCACTCAGAAGTTACAGTAGAGTACACTGAGGTACACCTACCTGTTTTCCTCTCTGAAGATCCTTATGATCGAGGCGATGGTGAAGGAACTTAAGTTTGGGTGAACTCATTGCCCAGCCTCCCTCATAGACATACTATGGACAAGGACATGGTCAACTAGAGGCACGAATTTCATCTGAGGCTCCTTGTCTCCTTGCACCTCATCCTCCTCCTTTATCTCTTCCTCCACTCCTTACTGCTCTTGCTCATCCTCCTCTTCCTCTCTGGTGTCCTCAACCTTTTCAATCACATCTCTCAGAATCCATTTTTCCAAAACTGAATGAACTGACTCGGGCTCTTTTATCTCTCTATTGAAGGTTCTGATTGGTGTGTGATAAATTTCACTCTTAGTGTTTCCACGTGGGTAACTGTGTGCTAATTGAGCTCAAGCTATGCTGACTTGAGTGAAAAATATTGAATGCTGGTGCTTTCTAAATGACAACATGGTGTAGGCAATGAGAAATGAAGGGATTTGTGTGTAGAGTTTTGCAGTGACAATTTACCAAATCTGATTCATGTGTCAAAACAGGGGAATAGTGTTTATAGTTTAGGGAAATGGGTGTGCTTTTTGATAAATGGCATTATGGTTTTGAAATTTTAGTTCAAAAGCCTGGTTATAGTGTTTAAGCAATCGAGAAAAACTGTAACAAAGCAGTTATCAGTTTGGGGCCAATTGAAAACATACAAAGTGCATTTGATAATATGACAAATTCCAGAGTTTTGTTTATTGTGTTTGGACAAATGGTACATAAATGTTTGAGAATTGTGTAAAGCCAATTTTTAAAAAAGCTGTGATAATTTTTACCTGATTTATTGTTTTGATTGGATGTATAATGAAAACATTGGAGAACTATGTGCGTAGTGTTTTGAGAAAATGATTCAAATGATTTGCAATTTATGTGAAATTAATGAAAGTGTTAACCTTTGAGAACAGTTATCCAAGTTTGGAGAAATGTGTCAAATCTATTGGGAAAAACTGTAATACTACAGCTGAACTTCTGTCAGTGAAATATCATGTCAGAATAAATGTGTGTAATGAATCCTCATATAGACAGTGAGATCAGTGTGTGTTTGTGAGTCATGATGACTGATGGTGTGTATCTGTGCTTTTATCAAACTCTGTTTGTTGGTAACACTTTAGAATACTGATCCTTCATTAATAAATAACTACACAAACAAATAAGTAATGCATTATTAACGCTCTAGTAACTACTATTAACTAACAATAAACTCTGATTAATGAATTAGTAAGTAATAGTGCTCAGTTGAAGGTGGTAGTTCACTATTAGCTGATCAGTAACTACTGTTTTTTCATACCTCCCAGAGAACTACTAAGAACTACTATATACATGTTCGTAATTAATGAGAATAATGCATAATGTATAATTAATTCTAAAGTGAAGTTCATGGTAACCCACTAGTAATGACTGAAGTATTACCAAATACTTAAGAAGGAATTACTAATTATTTGGATCAGTATTCTAAAGTGAAAAACATGATAACTCTTTAGTACCTACTGAAGTCTTTGTAAACTTTTGATGTTTTTGTACAGTAATTCCTTATGATATATTTGGTAACACTTAAGTAATTACTAGTGGGTTACCATGATCTTCACTTTAGAATACTGATCCAAATAAGAAGTAGTTGTAAGACTGATGCCAGAGTGCCTGGACCAAGAAAGGTCTACTCTTTGAGAAAACAAAGTAAATTAACATTTGAACTCTCTCTTGCAAAATTAGCATCCCTTTCCAAGACGCAATCACACTGAGTCAATCACACCTCAGCATTTGCCTTAATCTACATTTCACTTCCTTCACCCTCTTCCCTCATCTCTTCTCTCTACATGCAGAGATGACCTACAATTCACCCAAAATCTATCTGGTTTAATGTGAACAATCATCAAAGAATGCTATACAATGTTTGGTATCGTTTGAAATGTCTCAGTGCAACTGGTACAATGGTCTCGTCTACATGGAAGTAAACCAAAGGTATTAAAGGTTTTAAGAGTTTACAGATACTTTGGTTGCAACTGTGGGTGTGCCCCTTTCCCAGGGTCTTTCATCCAAACTACCTCCTGTTCCACAGCAAGGTGCGAACCCCTTAGGTCTGTGGCCCTAGTAAATGCAAATTCTGATTGTAAGTTCATGCCCCACATTGGGGGTTGGTCTGAGTATTTAAAGAAATGTTGCAAAAGGCTCGGGGCGACTCTGTATTCAGATGAAGCCCACATTGCGTCCAGGACACTCAGCAATGTGTATTTTTCATGTCAGGTATGCATCTTACTCTATTTCTGAGCATTTGATGTTTTATATTGATCACCTTTGAATTGATTATGTAATTGGCATGATACATTTACCTGACTAATAAATTGTCACATTTGATTGTATTCTGACTTACTCTCAAATTATTGACTTCAGTAGATTATGATGTATCCATTGTTACCGCAAATCTGCGTCAGGTTAGTAACGGACTAAAGTCCAGTTGAGTGGAGCAGAGGGCACACCAACTGTGATTTTAGAGCTCAGACTAACCCTTGGCATTAGTTCAAGTGTACTTAGACTGTAAAGGCTAAAATGGAATTTCCGTTTAGGACAACAAAATGTTGATCGACCAACCTAAATAGGGTGAGCCTTACCTCTGTTTATTGTAATGTTACTCTAGCTAAGTGTACATGGGAAACCATGGCATAACCAAACCAAAGCTACTATAAGAGAAGTAATATTGGTCGGCTTACCTGTAGTAGTGTTATGACTTCTGACTAGAGTTAGTGTTACTTTAATTCAAGTGTATACAGATCTATGGGGGACTAAACCAAATACTTTTAGAGAAAGCAAGCATGAGAGCGGCACTCTATTAGTATAGTCAATTACCTCTGTCTAGTGACCAAGACTGGCGAGTTTGTGATCGTGGGCCTGCATATTAATGAATGGCCAGTGCGAGGACCCTGTGCGACACTGAGAACCGAATGAACGAGTATAATAAGTGTAAAGAGTTAAATAGAATATTCAAATGTAAAGCCAAATTATTATACAAATGACCAATAATCATTTGACATTCTAAACTAAATTCGAGGTCATAATAACATGGAGTCAGATAAAAGATTACTTGGAATTAAACTACTTTGCCACGCTGAAAAGACGGAACGTGCAAGAAACCTTCCTCATCCTGTGGGAAACCGCCATTGGGCCGATTGGGCGGGCCTTACATAGTTCCTTTAGAAGGATGTAGTAACTCTTGAGTAATTACTATCCAATACTGTACAAAAACCTCAGAGGTTTACAATGACAAATAATCAACTTTATACTAAATATCTGTATTGCAAATGGTTAGATTATTTCTCATGTTGACAAGTGTGTGCGTTGTTCAAGAATCAATTTAGAGACCATTATTTTCCATCTAACAGAACTGCTTGCTCAAATATAGTAAAAAATATTAATGTTTATGTTGTGAGGGGTAAAATGTGTGGATTTTTTATATTTATGCATGTGTTCACATGGAACTGCTGTGCATTCTTTTTTTGTGTGGATTGTGGTGTTTTTCTTTGTTTTCCAAGCAGTATTCCCTAAGCCACACCTCTGTTCTTCTAATTACATCAAATGATCTAATTGGTGATGGACGTTGAGTTGGCACGTAAATACGTTCCCTTATAAAAGGACAGCTGTGACTGGGACACAAGAGAGCAAGTACCACGGTGGAAAGGGTAAGGGGGCAACACCATGTGGTTGTATCTGGAAACTGGTCGACGAGAGAACGAGCGAGAGAGTCAAATTTGTGCCGGCGTCTAGCAGTGAGTGTGTTGCATGTGGTGAGACGGCCTATGGCCATGTGAGTGCACAGCGTCCTGCAGACGAATAAAGGTGGATGAGTTGGTGGTTCAGATCAGAGGCTGATTTGAAGCTGGACTGTCTACCGAGTTTGGAACTTTAGTGTTTGTTTTCTTTTCCTTCTTTTTTTCTCCTTTTTGATTCAATTGATTGTAATAAAAGTCTCTGTTTGAGCTTTTCTTCGGATGATGTTTTCCACTGTTCCATCCCTGTAAAAAAGAACCTGTAGGCTAGTGAGTTCTATATTTTTCCTGGGGTTTTAGTTTAAACCCTGTGGCGTAGTTGGCTACAAATAAACATGCTTTATATAAATTTTACTACTACTATTGAAATCTAATTGATAATCTAATTGAAATCTAATCTAATCGAACTCGGCCGCTGACATAGATTATCATATAGGAGTTTAAATCGCAGGATTCTCCCATAGTGAACCGATTGAAACTAGTGTTCGTAGGTGTGTCAACACTCGCAATCATGTCAGCTTTAATTGTGTCTAAATGTTTGCATGGTTTTCGGCTAGTTAGTGCAGTTTAAAGCACAGTGAGTCAAACAGATCACATTTTATTTCGTTTCAAAATTACTGCAATATTATTATTTTGTCAGCTTGATCATGGCGTTGTGACCTCTTAATTATAAATTCAACAGGCAGTGCTGTTATTACAAAATGAGTGTATTTATTTCTCAGGCATGCCACCATCTTTCTGCAAAATGCTTATTGTTAAAATAAAGTTTAAAAAGGGGAATCTCTGCTCGCGTGCTTCATATGTTAATAAGTGAATACATTGTTTGCATTTAATCACGATAATGTCACTGTATGATCGATTCATTAGCCGACACATCTTTAGCAAGAAAGTGTCTAACGTTATGTCAACTAGCGCTCTGTTGCTGTTGATATTCAATTGCAATTTGAATTTGTTAGACATGCTGCTGCTGTACAAAACTAGGATTGCTGTAGCTCCGTTTGATATGCAAATACAAAAGCAAAAGCCTATTTCACTTTGAAGATGTCAGCAAAGCTTATTCCTGTATCCTCATGCAACTACGTTGTCTGCTTACTGCTGCAGCATAAATTCAATAAGCATATTCAAATCGCTAGGTGCTAACATGCCCAGCAAGTCACTCTGAGCATTAAACAGGACTGTTAACATAAGACACAAATTAACCTCGTGTGTGGCTTCTTCATAAGAAAATGATAAAGCAGACAATGCAAAAACACACAGTGACATAGTGTGTTGAATCTGAAGGAATGCTGAAACTTCTTTCAAAGTATATTATTTCCATGAAAAATACACTTTATAGAAGTATACTAAAGTGCCTGGACTCTGACAGAACCTGAGTAAGTAATAATTAACAAAGGTAAAAACACAACTTACATTATGATACTGTAAAACAAGTCAATGTAAACATTGTCATGAGTGAATATATCTACTTCCCCAAAATCTATGTCATTTGTTCATGTGAAAAGTTGTATATCAGGTTAATTATTACATTTAATGATGTAAGTCCATCAGCAACATTTGTGGTATGATATCAGTCACCACAGAAATAAATGTCAACTCTTTCTTTAGTTAAAAAAATGTCAGGAACTTACAATAGAAGTAAATAGGCAAAGCAGTAAACATTAAAATACACACTGTTTCAATAGTATAGCCACAAGCCTTAAACATTATGTGTGCAAAAGTCACTTACTAATTTTGTTTGTGTACATTTACAACCAGTGTTTCTTTCTTTCTTTTTTGTCATAACAACATAAACCTGGTAACTACTGTAAAATATAAACATGTATAACAGAACGTGGTGTGACAATCTCTATCATTTATTATTATTATTGTATCATATTATTATTATGAAATTAAAAAAGTTATTTACTGTTCAGATAAACTGTTACATTCACGCCTTCCTGGACTCCAGTTCCCAGTATCCTCCTGTTCTCCACACCTGTCTGCACTTCCCTTTATCAGTCTTCCCGCCATCTCCCCGGATTCCCAGCACCTGTCTGTCCTCGTCAGCACTCCCTTTAAGTTGGACTCACTCCCTGCACTCCTTGTCTGTTATATTGTTTGCTTAGTGTGTGTGAAGCTGTCGTTCTGTTCCTGTTTTGTAAATAAAGCCCATACGATTGTGGATTTCCATATTCACCTAATCTCTACAGCAGCACATATAACAGAATAATAGACCTACACGCTGGAAATCTACATTTCAAGATGGGCTTATTCTTCATCTCCGAGATCCCTGTGTCTCCTGTGCCTCTAAAGCCAGCTACAGCGTCGGATCACCTTTGTGGGTTCTGGCAGGATGGTCGCTCGCTTAATTGTTATTGGATGAGGAAACCTGCCTGTTATTTTTCCCTAGTCGAACCAATTAATCTTATTTTGTTTCTAAATTTTTATGAGTTTGTCATTGAGGAGGTTCTTGATAAGTCTTGTGATCCTCGTCCAGTCTCCCCAGAAACACAGGCGGCCTGACCAGTACACCAATCGCGCTTTCCTACACCTGCTCCTCCAGTGGGCATTCCCCTGGTGTCCTGCTGGACCCAAAACCTCAGAAGGCCGAAGAAAGATCCTCCGCTGGGCCTAAATGGCCGAGAAGGAAAAGAAAGAAGGCCGTTATACAACCCCAGTCTCCTGAGTTTTCTGCCTCCGTGCAGCCCCAGTCTCCTGAGTTTTATAACGCCAAGCAGCCCAAAATGCCAATAATTGTGGAAGAAGAATGGTTGATAGACTTTTAGACTGAAATTACTCCAAGTTCCCTCTTTCACGATCCATGCTTCCACGAACCTGCTCCATACTTACATGAGCCTGCACTAGCCTTTCACGAGCCCGCTCCAACCTTCCACTAGCCCACTCCAGGTTTCCACGTGCCCACTCCAGGCTTCCACGAGCCCGCTCCAGGCCTCACCGAGCCCTCTCCAGGCCTCACCGAGCCCGCTCCAGGCCTCACCGAGCCCGCTCCAGGCCTCACCGAGCCCGCTCCAGACCCCACCGAGCCCTCTCCAGGCCTCACCGAGCCCGCTCCAGGCCTCACCGAGCCCTCTCCAGGCCTCACCGAGCCCGCTCCAGGCCTCACCGAGCCCGCTCCAGGCCTCACCGAGCCCTCTCCAGGCCTCACCGAGCCCGCTCCAGGCCTCACCGAGCCCGCTCCAGGCCTCACCGAGCCCTCTCCAGGCCTCACCGAGCCCTCTCCAGGCCTCACCGAGCCTGCTCCAGGCCTCAATGAGCCCGCTCCATGCATTGCCGAGCCCTCTCCATGCAAAGTTGTCCACGAGCCCACACCAGCCCACGGGAACACGTCATGCCACGAGCCCTTCCAGCCCCCCTGAGTCTCTCGAAGAATTTTTTTTGGGTGGGGGCAGTGTACCCGTGGGTGGGCAACATGTGGGTGGGACTGGAGACCTGCCATGGCGGCCCTCAGCTCCAGACCCGCCATGGCTGCCATCAGCTCTAGACCTGTCATGGCCGCCTACGGCCCCTGACCCGTCACAGCCGCCCACAGCTCCTGACCTGCCGTGGCCGCCTAGGACTCCTGACCCACCATGACGGCCCGAGGTCCTAGACCCACCCTGGAGACCTCCTGTTCTCCACACCTGTCTGCACTTTCCTTTATCAGTCTTCCCGCCATCTCCCCAGATTCCCAGCACCTGTCTGTCCTCGTCAGCACTCCCTTTAAGTTGGACTCACTCCCTGCACTCCTTATCTGTTATATTATTTGCTTAGTGTGTGTGAAGCTGTCATTCTGTTCCTGTTTTGTAAATAAAGCCCATACGATTGTGGATTGTATTCGCCTCATCTCTACAGCAGCACATATGACATCAACATAGTGCCATAAATATTATCAATGGACAAATTAACAACTACTGAGGCTGGAAAATTCCATTAATTTTGATTAACAATTAACTTGAACTACTTATTTATCTGAAGCAATATAAATCAAGTACGAAACACAGTAAATCAGGACACTATAAAATGAACATGAGAGGCTGTGAGGATGACAGAGCAAGAGCTGGAAACAAACATCAGTGAAGAATGAAGGCTTTAGTATGTATACTGCTGCTGTTGGAAACCTTTGTGTTTGTCATCCAGCAGCAGGTAGATGGTAGATGGACTCAATAAGAAGTTCATAAGTTCTGATCTGTCTATACATGTAAGTTTGTATAAAGAGTTTCAGCACAGAGACAGACAGGACCCATGAATATCACATGTGACTCAAAATTTATTTTGTTAAAGTAGTAAATCTAAAATGTTAAATAATACCTTTTTAAGTTTATCTTGTTACTGGTCCTTGATCTGTATCTCTTCATCCTAAAATAAATAAATAAAACAGTAAATAAACACTTTTGTGGTATTTTATTTTCCTCATATTTCCTCATGAATATTTTCCCTACAAACCAGTAATATGTTAGGTCAGGGTTAGGCAAGTTCGGGTCTTGAGAGCCGCTGTCCTGCAGAGTTTAACTCCAACCCTAAACAAGCTAATCAATTTCTTCAGGATTACTAAGCAGTCCACACACACATACACAAGCGTGCACACTTTGAGTGAAATCGTTTTCATCAATCGGTTCAGTTTATCAACAGTGTCTGTATGTTGCATAAAAGAAGCTCGCGCACTCTGTAAACAGCCCCAAAATGGACGAGGAGCCAGATGGAACAAGTGAAGGAGACGCTGAATGATAATGTATTACACCTGTAAAAACAGCAGGCAACTGCTTTCTGACATCTGTACTGATTGTTTACATTTGTGCTTTATAACTTATGTTCTTTTGCACTTTAATCTGTTTGAAATATTTGTTTGATTTATACATTTTGTGTATTCTTCAATAGTAGGCCAAGTTACATTTAAGGTTCTTTTTTGTTGTATTATAAAAATACTAATCATCTCTGTAAAGCTTGAAATAATAGTCAGAAAATATATATATATTTTTTTAAACAGAACAGGGTTTTTTTAACCTTTAGACAAATTATAAAAGAGGTTTGCATGTGCTTTATGTTTTGTCATACAGTATATTTGATACACCAGGATTTTATGGCCCATATAGTATGATATGGTTAGAGTATGGAGGGGGAAAACAGCTTAAATTTATTCAGAGGCCAAAACTGGCCAAAAATCGAAGTTTGTTGTAGTTGTTATTTATTAAAAAAATGTAAATCAATGAGATCTGTATAACAGTACAGCATATTACTTACATAAAATGCATATAAATATAATTTGTCACCATATCTCATATGTCTTGGTAAGAAGATATGATTAGTTTTATGATGAAAGCTCTATAATTTTTATTGTGGGGGGCAAAGCACAATGCAATGCAATATGCATACAATGATGATTGATAGATGAACAAATAAATGTTCCAGTTGTATCATATTTGATACATAAAATATACAAAATTGATTAATAAAATATACAAAACCTTCTAAATGACAGCCATGCCCCCATAGTTTTACAAAATCCTGTGGGAAACACTGCAATGTAACATTTTATCTTTTTTGTTTGTTTGTTTGTTTTATTTGGTGTTACATATGAAATAAAATGTTGAAATTATATTTTAAGTTATTATCAGTGTTCTCCTTTTTAAAATTACAGAGCCCAGTGGTTCTTGAGCTCAGAAAAGTAATAAAAATGTTAGAAGAATATTGACTGTGCAGCACAAACAAACTACACAAGAAATGCCGCAAATATTGAGAAAAGCTCAGTCATTTAAGGCCGCAGAAATCAGAAAAAAGTCCTGCGAAATCCTGGAGGGATTGGACTTTCACAAAGTTCGGACTCGCGTCCTTGGTGGTTCGGACTTGGCAAGTTCAACTCAGGAGAACGAACTCCTGTGGACGGGAGAACACAAGTACGGTGATTCTGCAAATGGAACAGCAGCGTACTTGATAACATCACTCAGCTCTCTCTGGCTTCTCCGGTTATCTCTGCATGTATCTTTTAGCCAACAATTAAACGAAATGTGTAATAAAACACCACTCTGCCCCTTTTCGTTTTATTTAAAAAACAAACAAAAACATATTAGCCTCAGGCAACGAGTGATTGATTATCTGCAATGTATGCTTAAATTTATAACAAAACAAAATATTAAACAACCCTGCCTCTTTTCGTATATATTTCAAAAATATTAAACAATACTATTTGTGCATACTCTGATTATCTTCACTATAATGAAATTGGCTATAACATAAAACACAACCCTGTCTCTTTGTTAAATGTCAGATTTAATGTTCAATAATAGCCATTATAAAAGGTATAAGAATATACAATAAGAAATAAAGCAACCAATTCAGTCAAGCGTATAAAATCAGCGCTTTACTAGGATACAAAAGTTAAATAGCCATATATAAAGTTATGAAACGTCACGTTGCCCTCAGCCAAAACGGAGCCAGTGGCAAACGTTAGAAGGACTAGCCGAGGTAAGGCTGCTCTCGGCTGGGTACATGAGCGCTGAGCGTCTGCTGATCGCCTGGATCTCACACCTCCGATAACATCAGATTAAATTTTCAGAAAGGCGCTATCTTTATCAATAAACCACAAATTTGAGCTTTAAATCAGCACATTCTCGCCTGAAAAGCTCTTAAAACTACATATCATGACATAATAACAATAATATGTTTAAATTATGCGGGGTTTCTCCTTTACTGTTGACGCTTGCTGGTTAGTGCGAGATGCATTCTGGGATACCTGGCTGTCTCAAGTCTGCACAAGTCACCTCTCGATGCATCCTCGATAAAAGGGGCGGATCAAGAACACATCCGGGGATGTGAACTGAACTTGGCTAGATGTGAACTTTGAATTGGAACAGTACTTGGACAGCGACTGATGACGTTTCACAAGTCCACAAGAACAAAAGTACAGACAAGTACGCATATTGAGAAACGGCCTAAGACTACAGGCAGGTGAGGACTTCTTTCAGGTTTGGAAACAAACTCTACGGGACAGCAGTTCAGGTTAGGTCAACAATGATTGCTTTGAAGTCATGATTTCAAATTTGCTATTGTAATGGTACTTTATTGTATTCCGTGACATGACATTTGTTTTCATGTAATTTACATCTAAAATCTACAACTTTAGGATAATAAAAGTTTATTTTTCTGTCACAACCCCCTCATTCTTACCAAAAGCTCATTTTAGTCTCAAACCAGGCTTCAGACAAGGAATCAAACAAGCCTGTGTAACAGAGTCAGGCTGGTGAGAGCTGTGCAAGTAAACCTCACTGCTCTAGCAGCCGATGCTAGAGGCTGCAGTCTTTAGCCTCCTTGTTAAGTGTATTAAGTGATATTAAGGCAGGAACACACCAAGCCGACGGTCGGCCGTCGGGCAGTTTTTATTCGTCGGTTGACTAAGTTTTCTCAGTGTGTTCCACACCGTCGGCTGAAGTTGGTCCTCGTCTGCTTTTTTCGGCCAATTCGAAATGTTGAATCGGCGTCGGAGCTCGTCGGTCCATCGGGCCATCTGATCATTCTGATTGGCTGTTCAGCTACTGCCACCTGCTGGTACGGAAAGTCACAAATCTTGCGCAGGCGCAGAACTGACGTGCTACTTGGCCGTTGGGTGTCGAGCGTCGGTTTGGGGTGTCAGGACAACTTTGGACACAGGCGCTGCCGACGTGACAACCCCACAGTCTGCTTTTGTCGCCACTAGTTCGTCGGCTTGGTGTGTTCCGGCCTTTAGAGCACCTGAATCCCACGCTGGAGACCTGGGTTCAAGACCCGCACAGAGTGGGTTGAGTAGGACCTGGGTGTGAGGGGTTACACCTGTGTAGGGACTCGTTCGACAGACGTTACCAAATGGCTTTATCAGCCAGAGGCATGATTGAACAAAGCTTCATTTGGTCCAAAAGATCCATTTCCTGACAGGAAAAACCTAGCCTTAACAGAAGTGATGACACGACTTCTTTTAACAAAGGACTCTGTCTAAAGGACTTCTTAGCTCATCAGCAATAAACTAATCAGAACCTATCACAGGGTCTGATCACATTAAGTCTATTGACTCTCTCACAAAACCCTCTTGTATTATCGGATGGAACAGGAAAACACCCATCAACGGATTTAAAGACGAATCTGTCCTATCTATACCTCCCTTTGTGTGGAGGTATCCATTTTGACCCGGTCACTTGTGACTCCGGTCGCTGTTCAATGACTTTATGCTTACAGACTCAATCTTGAATTTCAAATGGACCATCATTAAGAGATCATTTTAAACTATATACAGAATAATACATGCCATGATGTAATTACTAACATGTCTATTCAATGTATTCAATATGTGGGTTTTCTTCAAATGCATTATTGTAATCATTGTTTTTAATTAGGTCAGTCTAGTAATATGTGTGTAAGAAGTGTGTCATGTTTGAGTTCTAAATGCAGAATTTATAATTCTGTGTAATTCTGTGTGAATGAAACATTGAAATTCAGTATCAGGAAAATATTAAGAAACTTTATAAAGTTGTTAATAAAACAGGAGAATGTTCTGCAGATATCACGCGATGTGATCAATAGACAATAGACGAGGCGTGTCTAATCTCCGTAGCAACGTCTCATTGGAGGATCGCTCCCTTAAAACTATGCTGTCCGAACAAGCTAATGTCAGAAGCTGGAAGTCAGAAGTCAGCCAGAAGTCGGTCAGGAATCGCTCGAAATCGGTCAGAAGCCGGACTGAAGCACAGTCGTTGAAGCCCGTTAGCCGAAGCACCGCTACTTTGACCACGGCGGAAAAGTCGCATGGGTCATTGATAACTGACCGGGGCTGATTTTCCATCGAACACCCGACTTCAACCACGAGCTGCGCCGCTGATCATTCGACAGCCGTCACATCCAGACTCCAAAACACTTCGTGAAATATCTGACCAAAGTCTCCCAAGAAGAGAGCCGCTCAAGCCAGACGCTCAGCCAGCAGCATCCTTCAAAGCTTCCGCGCAACCCACAGGGCTTTCCCGAGAAGACGTCACCTGAAAGACAGCCAATCCAGAACGGGATTCCGCTGTACACGAGTCACGGAACAACCCGATTACCTCAGCTGTCACAGCAAACGCAGGTACAAGCAAACTTCTCTCTCTCTTGCTGGAAACTGGTGAAACTCCTTTAAACCTAAAGAATCAAGCCAAAGCTCTGCTTTTGTGATTTTCCTCAGGTTATAAGTTAAGTTAGCACTGAACTTGGGACTTTTCATAACTCATCAACTCCGCGAATGTGTGTGCATGTATGTATGTGTGTGTGTGTGTGTGTGTGTGTGTGTGTTTAGCCTTAGTTTCCTGTAATCATTAGAAGTAGTCAATAAATCTTGTTTTGATTTTCACATATACGAGTTTCTTGTGGTGTGTGTCAAATTACTGCCTTAAACGTAAAAGATCAAGTTACCTCTTGCTTATAATATAATAATTACAATAATAACAATAATCATAATAAAATATTGTTACTGTTGGCCGCAGAATAATATTTTATCCAGAATTGGTAAAATACTCTAACCTCAATTTTCGCTGGACGAATAATTGATGGAGTGTTAAATATTAATTCTGAATCGTTTACAGTGAATCATTTACAGTTGATTCAATTCTTATTCCCTGTAACAATTAAATTGAGCTAATAAATAGGCTAAGTCCTTACACCTGGTTCCATTAGGGAACTGTAGGAAAAAAGGGGAAGGTCTTCCACTTATACAGTATACAATCCAGTATCTCGCTGCTGTACTCCTGGGTCGAGGAGGGGAGTAGGAGTCACCGCAAGTGACAGTCTCTCAGCTGGTTGAAGACTGAGCGCCAGTGTGTCCGGGAACCGGACCAAGATTTTTTTCTCCTCTCTCTCATCTCTGTCTCTCCTCATGCTTTCATCTCATTTCTCTCGCCTTGAATGTCCTTACCCCCAGGGGAGTAGGGCAGTCTCGAGGGTAACCCTTGGCCTGCGATGAGGGTATGTGTCAAGCAGGACAAGGCAGAGAGCTGTGAGAACGGAGGAGGTACGGAAGCATAAAAGGAGGAGTGACGACAGTGAAGGACGAGAGAGGACCAGGCCTGGACTATTTTACGCTGTGTTTTGTTTAGGCTATGTGCGGCAGTTGTCCATGAGGGGCTGCCACTTTTACTTTCATTTTGTTTTTTTTGTTTTTTTGGAATTAAATCAATTAAATTTGTCCCGCCAAACAAATACGTACTGTTTGAAGCAACCGTCTATCAGCTGGTACTTAATTGAGCTGGTACTAAAAAAAAAAGAGGCTGGTATTGTCACATTTTTACACTTTCAGTCTTGACTTGATATTGAAGTACTGATCATTCTATATTTACATTTATGCATATGGCAGATGTGTTTATCCAACATGACTTACAGTGCCTTCAAGGTACAAGTTTTATCAGTATGTGTGTTCCCTGGGAATTGAGCCCACAACCCTTGCAACGCTAACGCAGTGTTCTGCCAGTTGAGCGACAGGAACTACTTTTGTTCACACTAATGTCCGCATCTTCTAGCGTAATACCAAAGAACGTCTTTCTGTCTCTTTTTTCTATGTAGTGCATGTGCAAATGTCAGTACACAATTACCGTGATCACAGAACAAATAGGTAAGTGGCTAGTTTTGTATGTGCACGCACCTCATAAATACTGTTGTCACCATATACCACAATCTGGTCCCCGTAACCCTGTGAAATGCCACATATTTAAAACGTATGTTTTGAAAGTGAAATGATCTTTTTGAAGTGAGATTTGTCTTCTGTGGATCAAATGAAATATTTTGACATGTCTTTTAAGTTGACTGGATAGTGGGAAAGGTGGGTCCCCATAAACCACAAAAAAAAAAAAAAAAAAAACATAAACACACACCACACAAGCATATGTGGTTTATGTTTTTCTATCCTGATTGGGACTTCAACCTTAATGAACACAGACTCATGGGGACTCGTGTCACTGTGGGGATCTAAATTGAGGTCCCCCTGAGGAAACAAGCTTATTAATCATACAGAATGAGTTTGAAAATGTAAAAATGTAGAAAGTTTTGTGTGATGGGTAGGTTTAGGGGTTGGGTTAGTGTAAGAATATACAGTTTGTAAAGTATAAAAACAATTACGTATATTGAGAGTCCCCACAAAGATAGTGAACAATTTTCAATTTTTTTGAACCAGATCATCTTCCGACCATGCCAATAAAAAGAATTCAAGTCGATTCCTCAAACCGTGCTTGCAAAAATAGACGTAAGGCTGTATCTCCGCAACGCTTTATTGTATTCAGACCAAACTTGGTACATATCATCACAAGCATGACCTGAGGCAACACGCAGCGTTTCGGTGCTGCACCACCTACTGGTGCGGAGATATGAAAAATGGCTATTTTTGCATATAACTTCTGATGGGTTTGTCCAAAAATTATAAATTTGGTCTCGTTGGATTTGGGGCATCATGCCGAATCAAATGATATCCAGTTTTTCCATATCAGCCCTTTTGGCCGTCGGCCATTTAGAATTTTGTGCTAAAATGCAGTATTTTACAAACGCATTAGCGTATCGTTACGAAAATTCGGTATGCATCTTCGGCACCATGCCCTGACAATACTCAAAAAGTTTTGCCGCAGCGCCACCTTGTGGTCAAAAGTGTGGTCAGAATTTACAAAAATGCTAATAACTTTTGACTATATTAACCGATTGTAATGGAACTGGTCTCAGTAGATTCCTTGGGTCATTCGGAGAACATAGATATCAAATTTACCATAGTCGGCTGAACTTCTTGTCTGCCATATTGTTTTTCTTTAAAAACCTACTTTTTCTAACTCCTCCTAGACCGTTGCTCTGATTTTCACCAAAATTAAACCGTATCATCTTCAGACCATGCCGACAAAAAGTTATGGATTTCAAGTTGATACGTCAAACCGTTTTCATATACCGGAGCAACGAATTTGAGGCATGATGCAAAAATGACTCTTGAAGCTGTATCTGTGCAATGCTTTGGCAGATTGACACCAAACTTTGCAAGTGTCATTGTCACCTCACTCTGACATTAATTTGGTCACAGCGCCACCTATTGTTTGAAAGTGATGAACCAGTAAATCCTCATTTTTTAGCTCTTTTGCCTAAAATGATCTTAATAGGTCTTTAATTGCTCACTGTTGCAGTTGGTCTGATGCTCACAGCCATGTTGGCTGGCTTCTTGTGCCGTTTTTGTGCTTGGCCCCGTAATTGCTGCTTGCAGCTATATTTACTAATATGTTTAATTATATGATAGTGTACATATAACTGACATTAAAGTATATTTTAGTTCACATTAATTGCTTGTGGTACATTCAGAACTTTTACCATATTTCCCAGTCCATATAAAAATGTATTAAAGTCCCACTTAAGCAGGTTAAAAAATCTCTCATAAGTTCAACTAGTTGCATATAACATACATTTAAATGATAATACATTTGAATTTAATGACAAATAATATGGATTTAGTTAGTTGAAAACATTACATTTAATTCATACTTAAGTGTGTTTATTAAGTATATTATTTGTATAATAATTAAACTTTATAAAAGTATACTAAAGTGCACTTCTTTTTCACAAGGGACTCTGACAGAACCTATGAGTAAGTAATAATTAACAAAGGTAAAAACACAACTCACATTATGATACTGTAAAACAAGTCAATGTAAAGTGAATATATCTACTTCCCCAAAATCTGTCATTTGTCCTTGAGAAAAGTTGTATATCAGGTTAATAATTACATTAATGAAATAACTCCATCAGCAACATTTATAGTATGATATCAGTCACCACAGAAATAAATGTCAACTCTTTCTTTAGTTAAAAAAAAATGTCAGGAACTTACAATGGAAGTAAATAGGCAAAGCAGTAAACATTAAAATAGGCTACACACTGTTTCAATAGTATAGCCACAAGGCTTAAACATTATGTGTGTAAACGTCACTTACTAATTTTGTTTGTGTACATTTACAACCAGTGTTTATTTCTTCTTTTTTTCTTTCTTTTTTGTCATAACATAAACCTGGTAACTACTGTAAGATATAAACATGTCAGAAAGTGGTGTGAAAATCTATATCATTTTTGTATTATTACCTTTTTTTTTAAGAGACGAGTCAAAGTTATTTTTGTTCAGCTCAACATAGTGCCACAAATATTGTCAATAGAGATTAACATCTACTGAGGCTGGAAAATTCCTTTAATTTTTATTAACAATTAACTTGAACTATGTATTTATCTGAAGCAATATAAATCAAGTACAAAACACAGTAAATCAGGACACTATAAAAGGAACATGAGAGGCTGTGAGGATGACAGAGCAAGAGCTGGAAACACAACATCAGTGAAGAATGAAGGCTTTAGTATGTATACTGCTGCTGTTGGAAACCTTTGTGTTTGTCGTCCAGCAGCAGGTAGATGGAGGACTCAATGAGAATGAGATCAGTCAACAGATCAGCTCTGAGGACGGAAGACAGAATCCACCTCAAACAGACACTTTGAGAGCTGAAGCTTCAACTGACAGACAACAATACTGTGATCTGGGCATCCCTGACATCCATGCAGCACTGAGAGAACTGACCGCCACCGTTACAGAGCAGAAAGAAAAGACAGAGAACTGACCGCCACCATTACAGAGCAGAAAGGAAACATCAGAGAACTGACCACCACCGTTACAGAGCAGAAAGGAAACATCAGAGAACTGACCACCACCGTTACAGAGCAGAAAGAAAAGAACAGAGAACTGACCGCCACCATTACAGAGCAGAAAGAAAAGAACAGAGAACTGACCGCCACCATTACAGAGCAGAAAGAAAACATCAGAGAACTGACCGCCACCGTTACAGAGCAGAAAGAAAACATCAGAGCTTTAGAGACGCGATTAAAGGATGAGATGAAGAAGAAAAATGAAGGTACTTCACCAAAACATTCACTCTATTATTAATGATCCTCCAAGTAAAACACCAATGCATAATACATTGTATAGTGTTAAATGTTAGTGTAAAGTTGAGTGTATACTGTGTGAAATTGTGTTATTCTATTACAATAATCAGTGTAAATGTCATTTAACAGAAACTTTATTCCTTCACAGAAATTTCAAATCTTACTCTGGGTCAAGTGGAGTTGAGAAAGGAAAATAGAGGTGAAAGTGTGCTTGAATGATGTTAAACTTCAGTGTATTCATTCTCAGTGTAATACAGTAATATATCACAATATTGCTTATGTTTTTCAATAACAGACAGAGAAATAGCTTTTTCAGCTTCAATGATGGAATCTGGCAGTGGATTTATTGGTCCTTTTACCACTGAACATCACACTAACCTACAAGGAACGTCATTCACAAACATAGGGAATGCCTACAACCCAATTACAGGTAATTATCAATGAAATGGAGTCATAAAACTCAGTTTATAGTAATGAAAACCTTCTGCTCCATTCAGACCTCTCTGCAGTTGTGTAATGTGTGTAAGAGAATTAAATGATCTGCCATCTTTCAAAACTATTACACAGTGTATTTGGTAATTCATCAATCATACAGGAATATGTCAGTCTGATGTCTGTTATCTCTTGTTATTTGATTTAGGTGTTTTCACAGCCCCACTGAAAGGAGCGTACATGTTCAGATTCTCTGTATATAATTATGGCTCAACTACATCAACTGCAGTCATTGTTAAGAATGGAGAGAAGGTGGTTATTGCACATGATCATCAGGCTCAGGATGATTTAAACTCCTCAAATGGAGTTGTGTTGATCCTGGAGGTTGGAGATGTTGTCTATGTGAGACTTTGGTCTGGCAGGAGGATATATGATAGCCAGAATAACCACAACACTTTCAGTGGTTATCTACTGTTTCCCTTAAGATAACAGGAGATTTGCAGAATTTGATTCCAGTAATTCTGGACCTTCACTGTATGATTTAAGATGAAAATTATGAAGAATCATTAACATATGAACCTGTATTAATGAGGACTAATGTGTGTTTGAAATTTTCAATAGATTACTGTATAAAGTCATAAGTTCTGATCTGTCTATACATGTAAGTTTGTATAAATTGTTTCAGCACTGAGACAGACAGGACCCATGAATATCACATGTGACTCAAAAGTGTTTTGTTAAAGTAGTAAATCTAGAATGTTAAATAATACCTTTTTAAGTGTATCTTGTACTGATCCTTGATCTGTATCTCTTCATCCTACATAAATAAATAAAACAATAAAGAGACACTTTTGTGGCATTTTATTTTCCTCATATTCTCATGAATATTTTCCCCTACAATCCAGTAGTACATGATATGTTAGGTCAGGGTAGTTCAGGCCTTGAGAGCTGCTGTCCTGCAGAGTTTAACTCCAACCCTAATCAAACAAACCTGAACAAGCTAATCAATTTCTTCAGGATTATTAAGGCTACTGGCAGGTGAGGGTTTTTTTTAGGGTTGGAGCCAAACTCTGCAGGACAGCGGCTCAGGTTAGGTCAACAATGATTACTGAAGTGATGATATCATATGTGGTATAATAATGGCACTTCATTGTATTTCATGACATGACATTTGTTTTCATGTAATTTACATCTAAAATCTACAACTGTAGGATAATAAAAAAATAAATGCGTTTTTTTTTTCTGTCACAAGCCCCTCGTTCTTACCAAAAGCTCATTTTAAAGTCTCAAACCAGGCTTCAGACAAGGAATCAAACAAGCCTGAGTAACAGAGTAAAGTTAGTGAGAGCTGTGCAAGTAAAAACCTCACTCCCTTGATGTCAAGAGGCAGTTTTTATCTTCCTTGTTAGAGCACCTGAATCCCACGCCGGATACCCGGATTCGAAATGTTGAATCGACGTCGGAGCTCGTCGGTCCATCGGGCCATCTGATCATTCTGATTGGCCGTCGACTGTCGAGCGTCGGTTTGGGGTGTCAGGGCAACTTTGGACACAGACGCTGCCGACGTGAGCCAACCCCACAGTCTGCTTTCTTCACCACTGGTTCGTCGGTGTCGGCTTGGTGTGTTCCGGCCTTTAGAGCACCCGAATCCCACGCTGGAGACCGTAACAAAACTGTAACAATGTATTTTACAAGGTAACACGATGTAACCTTGCTCTAACTCGAAATGTGTCCCCACATTAAGTCCTTGAATTTGAGGGTATTGGACCTGGAAAGTCCTTGAAAGGTTCTTGAATTTGAAGTTAACCAAGCTGTGGGAACGCTGTATTAACAACTATCCAAACTGTTTTAGACCTAAAAGAGTCTTTGTAGGCCTATGTTACCCTTAAATGTCAGAGAAAAGAACAGAATCAGAGATTATATTTTTTCTTATAGAAAATTGTACTTTGCATATTATACTATAAAAACACATAATTATAGTTGATTTTAGTTTATCATAGTTGATCGTAACTAGAGATGAAATGGCATGAAAATTTTGTTTCATGATTATAGTGACCAAAATGATCACGGTTATCACAGAATCCTGTTCAAAAAGTCCTAATGCTACACAATGAAATAAATTCAGCAAGTTTGATGTAGAAAACCAGCAAATAACAAATAAAATTAGCATCAATATGTACTTTTTCTTTACATAAACATTAAAATAATTACTTAAAAATGATGGGCAGATTTTAAAGGAGTGTCTTGCACTGTTATCTACAATGCACAAGTCAAATAGAGTTTGACAAAAAAGGTTTTATAAAAAGATAAAACCACATATTTCACCCTAAATCATTTTTATAAAAGTCAAAAAAGATAAATTACTGACATTTACAATGCGCATTATCCTTTATTATTATTATTTATTAATTCATATATTTATTATTTTCTCTCTTTAGAGCTTTTTTGAGTGCCTACCTTCAAATGGCCACGACTTCTCCAAATATTATCAGATTTCCATGTGTTACACAATTGGAGACTACACTTTCAGAATCTGTGAATAACTCAAAATGCCCCAGAACCGACTTGTGTCCCTACTTTCCGTGACTGGTCACATTTATGCATTTGGCAGATGTGTTACAGTGCCTTCAAGGTACATGTTTTATCAGTATTTGTGTTCCCTGGGAATTGAGCCCAAAACCTTCTTACGAGGGAACGTCTTTCTCTTTTTTTCTCTGTAGTGCATGTGCAAATGTCAGTACACAATTACCGTGATCACAGAACAAACAGGTAAATGGCTTGTTTTGTGTGTTGTATGTGCATGGACCTCATAAACACTGTTGTCCCCCATAACCCTGTGAAATGCCACATATTTGAAATCTGAATGTTGTGAAAGTGAAATGATCTTTTTGAACTGAGATTTGTCTTCTGTGGATTAAATTAAACATTTGGCATGCCTTTTAAGTTGACTGGATAGTGTGAAAGGTAGGTCCCCATAAACAAACAAAAAAAACAAAACAAAACACAAAACACATGCTTGTGTGGTGTGTGTGTGTGTGTGTGTTCATGCTTTTCTATGCTGATGGGGACTTCAACCTTAATGCACACTGACTCATGGGGACTCGTGTCACGGTGGAAATCTAAATTGAGTTCCCCATGAGGAAACAAGCTTTTAAATCATACAGAATTATTATTTTTTTTAATGTAAAATTGCAGAAAGTTTTGTGTGATGGGTAGGTTTAGGGGAAGGGTCAGTGCAAGGGCAAAGAATATAAAGTTTGTTAAGTATAAAAACCATTACGTATATTGAGAGTCCCCACAAAGATAGTGAACCAGACACGTGTGTGCATGTGTGTGCGTGTGCAGCTTATAAAGGGTCATTGATGGAAAACAGGTGCGAGTGCATGATTGGTTCCTAGATGGGGAATTGTGGGAAATCCATATAATAAAACAGAACACAGACCCCGGGCACATGTGAACACCTTACAAATTTGAGAAAAAAAAAGAGTTGTGCTCTATTTTATGGCAAGTTGTCAACAACAACCAGAAAGAATCATTTTTATTTCCTCGTTCATCACTTAGAAATGTATATTGCGTTCACTGTAAATTTTCTGATGTATCAGAGATGATAATCAGTGACTCCAAACTTTGATGAAATGTGTGAAAACATGTCCAATTTTTATGGAATTTATTTTGATTAAAGATAACAAGCACATATGAATTTAACAAAATAAGAGTCTTGGACGCGGGCGGGTACCCCGCCAAATTTTATGTAACGGGTGGAATAATGTTTATGTGTTGGGTGCTGGTCGGACGGGTCAGCCAATCAGAATGATTAGATGGCCTGACAGACCGACGAGCTCCGACGCCGATTCAACATTTTGAATCTGAGGCGACGAGGACCAAATTCATCCGACAGTGCAGAACACACTGAGAAAACAAAAACTGGCAGACGGCCGACTGTCAGCTTGGTGTGTTCCTGTCTTTATACTGAGCAGTTTGATTATTTCGTCAAAGCTAATGAAATAAAAGATGAGGTATTTAGTACCAATGTTCCTCAGTGTAATGGGCAGGAAGACGTGTAATCTACTGTGCAGCCTGGTCCAGCCCAATAAGCCCAGTGATTGCTTATTTAAGGACATTGTAGCATTGCTCCAAGAACATTATGCACCAAAACCCCTCATGCTGAAAGATTTCGCTTTCAGGCAGAACGGGAGAATTGTGATTGCACAATTTGTTGCAGGTATTGAAGTGATTGTCAGAACATTGTGAATTTGGCACAGCACTGAACGACACAATAAGAGACCTTCATCTGTGGACTGCGTAGTGAGACAATTCAAAAAAAGGCTCCTATGCAAAAGCAAATCTGATCTGTAGTTAGTGGCTAACCCACATTGTTGGGGCAGAATAATCCACAGGGTTCAGCCAGGGAAACGAGGCAGTCTACCCTCTTTCCCTAGAGTTAGAAGTTATGTGCATATATATATATATATATATATATATATATATATATATATATATATATATTCAAAAGTGTTTATTACGGAAGAGGATTAGGGCCAAGCAATAATAAAAAAAATAAAACCATCTCGAGATTAAAGTTGTTAAATTTCAAGAAAAAACTCGTTAAATTTCGAGAAAAAAGTCGACAAATAAAATGTTGAGAATAAAGTCATTAAATTACGAGGAAAAAGTCGTTAAATTATGAGAAAAATGTTGTTAAATTTCGAGAAAAAAGTCAAGATAAAATGTTGCAAATAAAGTCATTAAATTAACGAATTTCTCGTAATTTAACTACTTTTTTCTCGCAATTTAATGAGTTTATTCTCGTAATTTAATGTTTATTCTCGTAATTTAATGAGTTTATTCTCGTAATTTAACAAGTTTATTCTCAACATTTTATTTTGACTTTTTTCTCGAAATTTAACGAGTTTTTTCTTGAAATTTTTTAATCTCGTAGTTTATTTAACTAGTAAAAAAAAAAAAAAAAAGAACATTATTGTAAAAAAAAAAAAGTTTCTTGGCAACATTTTAGGAAGTTTATGAATGTTCTTTTCTCCTCTATAAAAAAAAAAAAAAAAAGAACATTGTAATGTACATTAAATTCCAGACGTCAAGAGAAGAGTACAAAAACACGGATCAGATTTATTATTGTTCTTTTCTCCTCTATTTAAAGTTTTATTTTTACATTGTAGATTTACATTAAATTCCAGAATCAGACTCAGAAAATACACAGTAAAGTTGCATTTTGTCCTTACCACCCCGTTGAGTGTCGTCGTTTATGAAGCCCTGATCTTTATCAGACATCAAGGCTTGCAGACAGCACTTTTTACCCTGAGCGCAAAATGTGAGGATGAAAACTAACACGTCTGTCCCGCGGGGTTCCTTTTAAAACACGGATTTGAGCCAGAGCGCAAAATGTTGGAACACGTCAATGTCTTGATTCACCTTGCATTTAGTTTGAGAAGATGCTTTTTTATTTTTTTTGGAGACCATGGGAATAGGTGTTTTCAACCTCTTTACCTGGTCAAATGAGGGGAGATTTCTACAGTATTGTATATGAATGTAAGTGTATTGTTGTAAACTAAAACGCAGTGTATATGTGTAAGTGTATTGTTGTAAACCTTTGCGTGAATATGCTTGCTAGCCCGTTGTAAAAAGCTATGCTTGCAAAAAAGCTCCAAGCAATCTACTTTTTCACTCACTTCTAGCGATAACTATTATTAGCTATTCGCTATTCTATTTGATGAATCCTTGATAGCACACGTACATCTCGGAGACGTCTATTTGATGTGTGTGTTTACGTCTGGAAGATGTATTTTTTAGTGTTTGCTCATCTGCAATACATCTATAGGATGTTTCCTGTCAGATGTCAAATAGACATTTAGAAGATGTCTCTAAGATGTTTATGATTTAGAATGTATGTAAAACTGACATCTTAAAGACGTCTATCAGATGTTTGTCAACAGCAGATGCTTTCCAGATGAAGTGATCTTTATCAGACATCTTGCAGACGTACGTGTAATATCTGGGATCTGTTGGTCACTTGATTTTTTTTTTTTTTTTTTGCCATCAGGTTGAGGCTACAGTTTCTGTGGTCAATAAAATGATTATAAAGCTTAAAGTCTCTTTCGTTTTCTTTGGCGTGTGAATCCAACACTTGACTTTGTATTATGTTGAGATGTTGAGAGTTAAGAGTAACTTATTACCTTTTGGGGAAACAGAACAGGTAAGCAGGTCGCGCGATATACATACTGCCCGCAGTTATCAAGTGTTAGACATCTCAGGTAAGAGGTGAGCACCCTCCTTGTATTTTTGTTCTTATTTAGGGTAGGTTTAGTTATGGCGTCGGATGCGCCGTAGATTTCGGTTTTACTTTTCACATTTTTCTTTGGTTAGCAAGTTTAGAGGGTTTTGGGGAACTTAGTTAATGAGTTATTTTGTTTTATTCTTTTCTTTAATTTGGCGCCACCCTATAGTACCTTTTCCCCATTAGTTAATTGTACCTTTATTTATTCATATTTCTCTAAAACTGCATTGTATTATAGTGCACACATATACTGGTTTCGGCTTTTCGTACCAATAAAATAATTGGCTATACCTGCTTTTGTGTGTCTGGTCTTTCCTGCTGCCCGCTCCATTCACACAAATACTAATAACTAATAACTGTTACGTTCTAACCCTAGACCTTTAAAAGTTCGTAACAATGACGAAGGTTTACACTATCACGTGAAATTTGGCATGCAAGAGATTTAAATAAAATAGGCTGTTGATCGCGTGCCATTTGTTGTATTCTTCTGCGTTATTCATATTGAAGAGCAATTATTATACAAGACTTGTAGCACAAGAAGGCGAAATATCTAGCCTTAAACTATCGACTAATGATAATTCTTGTAGCCCTCCAGGTGAAAAAAATACTGTAGTAGTTGCTGTGGAAATATAACAACTATATAAACAAATTACGTTGCCCAATACCCTTTTCTTTAAACTATAGGGTATATTATACTACAATATACGCAGTTTACTGTAGTAAAAACCTATGCTGTAGCATTCATTAACAAAGTGTTGTAAATACTATAATATATACAGTACTACAATTTACAATATTGGTTCAAAAACACATCTTACTATCAGTTACCTATAGTATTTTTTCACCTGGGCCATGTCCAACCTCAGAAAGATGGCCGATTGGATAAGTTCAGATAAATGACGAAATGTGTAGCCTATGTAAAATATAGACTGCAGTACTAGCCATATTGTGACAAAGTTACATCCCGTGTCATTATATTATGTAAAATAATAAAAATAATAATAATAAAATAAATAAATAATTAAGCAATCAAAAAAAACTGGAGTAGCCTAATCTTAAAACTTGTGTGACGATGTTAATGAGTATGTACTTGTACTTTAATGTATTTCACTAATCATCCTTTCTTTCAATTTTTATTTATTTACTTAGTATTAATTTGTCCACAAAAACCTCATCATTTTGTTTTGTATCTTATTTTTACTATTTTTGGAAAAAGATTTATATTTCTATTACGTCGTGACGTCATTTCTGTTCAGCCCGCGCTGCGTCCTCAGATCGCATTGAGCGCGCTGAGAGGAGGTAAGCAGTTAGCGGTGCTCTTCCAATATAGGATTGTAAAAGTTCTAAAAGTTTGATTAAGTCAATAATATGCATTAATATAGTTGTTCACAGTGTTATAAATGTATTAAGAATTGTTTTACGTATGGATGGATTGGATTTAATAGTTTATTACCGAGAACAGTGGTTTGAGTATGTATTTGCGTATATGTTTGTGTGCTCCAGCAGAACGTGGTGATTTTAACAAATTAAATAACTGCCTTTAATTTGTGCAGGTAAAAAAATCACAGACAGACTGTATCTTTCACACTCTGCTCTTTAATCCATCCAGGTACAATTTACATTTGTTCTCATTTTTCAATGTATTCATTTTGTATTAATTTGTTCTCTTTCCAATGTATAATTGATTGAAAACTAGCTGCAGGAGTTTATTTTGAATGTTTGTAACTATTAATTTTGCACTTGATGTCATTTATATATTTTGTGCATTTTTTTTATCACTGTAGTGTGTCCTGAGATCGCGTTGAGTGCGCTGAGAGGAGGTAAAAAATCACAGACAGACTGTATCTCTCTAACACTCTGCTCTTTAATCCATCCAGAGGCCCATAATAAACTACGCAGCAGCAGCAGCACTTCCAGTGTCTCCTTGTCTTCTGTCACACAACGCAGACCGTAGCAGTAGCCAGAATTGGGCCGGTTACACTTGCATAAATCATATATCTCGCCTTCTCGAGCTATAAGCTATAGGTCTTGTGCAATAGTTCATACTCTTCAAAATATGTTCATATTATGGTAAAATGTTTTCATATCTAGGCAGGCACTCAGGGAAAACGCATAATTTCCCTGTTATGGAAGTCAAGCATGCAGCAATATTTTATTCATCATTATCTCGACATAAGTTGTTTCTCATGATCTAAACATTAACAAATTAATTGTGATCATGAGAAAACAAGAAAAAAATTAAATAATAATGAATGGCCTTTCAGGCTTCCGTACTTAAAAAAAAAAAAAAAAAGCCTATTCCTGCTTCTGTACTTTTTTGGTTGGATCGTTAAAAACACCTCTCCCAGTTAGAAAACACGCCAAAATTGGGAGACACCGCTCTTTTGTTCCGCAGAGACCTGTACTTGGTTTTAGGCGATCACAGGATATCTCTGGAGCTGGAGCTCTAGCTCCTCCCATTTGGCTCTGCAGCAATTACCGAATGCACAGATGACTTTTGCTCCACATTTTCATAGAATATTGGTGCAAAAGGGAGACTTGTCACTTTAACGCAAAAAACAGTGTTTGAGACTCGTCGCAGCAGGTTCAGGCAGTTTAAGTACTTTTGTTTGTGCCATAAAAATATCCAAGAAAAAATAAGACATTTCTGAGAGAAAATTCTACAAGTGTGCAGCTTTCTTTCATTTGATGAATTCGCATACTGATTTGCGGATGAGCAAAATTTGTCTGTGCCTTCACATTTTTGATGCGGGGGAGTTCACTTCGTCAACTAACAAAAATGTGATCCTACAAGTTTATTCATTTGTGTTTTGTAGAACAGGATTTGTGCACCTGCAATGAAGAATTTAAGAAGGTGTAACAGGTTGTGTTGTGTTTGGAACTCTTAAAACATGTTTCTCTGTGACCTCAAATTTACTGATACACATGTGTGGCTGTTCTCTACTACTAAAATCCCACTGTTACAGCTGTTTTGCACCAAAACCTTGATAGTATTTGTACCTTTATAGTAACTTGACATGTAGTCCTGGACTGTGGGCCACTTTGCTTCCTGACAACAGCAAAGTTTTGCCTCTTATTCGTTTGTCTCACAGAAACAACGTTACAAAAGTGTCCTCATGCGATGCCCTCCAGCACTGGTGCCAAACTTACTGAAATTAGAAAGAAGAAAACACAAAAACATCCGGAAACCTAATGCTCTTTGATGATTGATAGCCATGCCAGTGCGTTCAAGGTATTTTGTTGTGTGCGTGTAGTTTCTGTTGACTGTGTTTTGTCTCAGCAAAGTTCAGTTTGATATCAAGTTGCTCTTGTGGAGTATAATTTTATTGTGTCTCTTTGTGTTGAAATAAAGTGTTTCTGATGCAAATTTAAATCATTGACTGAAATTATATGATTAGTATATACAGAGATATTGTAATATTGACTGATCATGTATGATAATTATATACAGAGATATATTATATATATTATATATATATAATATTATTGCTGTAATATGAGAAATTAGGTGGAAACTATATAAAGCTTGAACAGGTACACCATTTCCCTATTAAAACATATAAAATCTGCATTAAAATTCATATAAACAAATGATGCAAAATTAAAATCCTATGACTAGCATATGATTCAATCTAAGAACTTCTAAATGATTTGTGTAAGAATATCAGTTATTTCCTAATATTTTCTACTAAATACCATAAACCATTGCCTACTGTCGTCATGTAAAACTCATATAACACTTTTTACAGTTTTTATATATGATCTAAACAATCCCCTAACATGTTGTATGTGTGCATTTTTAGTATGAAAGTGTCTATAATCGGTCTGATTTTTTATATGACATGTATTGGACTTTAATGAAACACAGAAGGTACTTCTGGTCAACTTTAAGCAAGGAAGATATATTGGTTGCTGTATATGTTTTTTTTTCTTTTTTTTTCATATGGGCGGTTCAACTGTTGGTGGATGGCCTGCCCCCTTTTTAAACATTTCCAGTTATACCTGAATGGTAAAAATCAGCAGCAGGAACTAAAGAAGGCATTTGTACATTTGAATTGTTACATGACACACGTTTATGGATATCAACTATATGTTTTGAAAAAGTTCAAGGTATGTTCAAAATGGACCAGACCGTATGACTAGATTATAATATATAACCAATATATGTTATATATTCTTATATATATATATATATATATATATATATATTTATTTATTTATTTTCTTCTCCATATTGGTTCATACTTATGTTCTGTCTTTTAATACTTTTCCAGCAGCTCATAGCTCAATTAAACGGATTGTCAGACTCCTTATATCTCCTTATAAACTTGTTTTCTCAAACCTCACTGAAAAGAAATTGAAATCACTGAAAAATAGCATTGTCAGCGCTACTCCTGCTGGATCCATGAATTTAAGGGCTCTATATAGTAGGTAAGGTTCATTATTGGCAATTACAGGTATTTTAATAAGTATTATATCTCTTGTCAAGTGTATCAACCAAGTATCTTTACATTTACACTATTTTAGTTTATTAAATGTAATAGCAAAAAATAAGTAAATAAAAATAATTGTATGATTTGTCAGTTTCAACATTTCTTTATGTAGCCAATATTTGACACCGCATTACAGTTAACCAATATATAATTTAAAGCAGGATAGTTTCTAAATACACAAAAATGAAAAGAAAAGAAAAGAAAGAAAAAACTGTTGTAAAACTAAACTGGCAGGGGGATCAGGACCCTTAACTGATTCTGTAAAGTATTGTGGGTTTAGTACAACATTAGTTCACCTGTATCCCTTAAACTTTGTTATTTGTAGTTTTATGTTGTTTAAAGTAAATTAACCCCAGTTATCAATGTTGTTTTATTTATGAAACGTGATTTTGTGTCGACTGACAGGAAAGAGGAACACAAAAAGAAAGAAAAGGTTGAAAGCTCTCCACTCAAATGGTCAGTATAAAACACTGTAACCATCAAATGCAATGTCTATTTAATCATTTCAATTGTAATGTACATCCTATTAAAGTTACGTGGGCCTTTAGGCGAAACACTATCTGCCTTTAAATGTAACTTTCTGTTGACTCCATTTGTTAAACAAAGAGCCTCAGTGTTGAATGTGGATCACATTACAGTAATCAATAGATTTACAGAAATGTATTAACAGAAATGATCTTACATTCTTCACCCTTCAAGAATAAAGTAATGCTTAAGGTACTTCTATATTTTTTGCAGTTTAAAACATGGCAACTGAAGACCGTGATGTTTCTGAGGCAGTAAAAGCATCAGGCGAGTCCACCCTGAAAAAGGCTAAAGTAAAAGCGAATGAAACAATTAACAAGTTTTTAAATGTCACACTGGACATCGCTGTGACTGGAAAGACAGGATCTGGGAAATCCTCCTTTATAAATCGTATCCGAGGCCTAAGTGACGATGATGAGGGAGCAGCACCTACTGGTGTCACAGAAACTTACGATGAAGCCCACCAAGTATGAGCATCCTACAATGCCAAATGTGTACAATCTCAGGACCTGCCTGGAATAGGAAGTCCAAAATTTCAAAGCAAAGAAATACCTTAAAGATGTCAAATTTAAAACCTATGATTTTTTCATTATCCTGAGCTCTGAGAGGTTCTCAGAGAATGACATCATGCTGGCTAAAGAAATAAGAAAACAGAAGAAACATTTTTACTTTGTTCGTTCCAAGATTGACGTCGACATCTCTTCAGAGCAAAGGAAAGCAGGATTTAATGAACAAAGAGTTCTTGACACAATAAGAGATTACTGTGTGAGAAACTTGAATGAACTGGGAAACCCTGAAGTTTTCTTGATATCGTCTGTCGATTGGCAGAAATATGATTCTGAAAAGCTTCAAAACAAACTCATGGAAGATCTTCCGGACCATAAGCAATCTGCTCTCCTTCAAGCTTGGCCGGTGTGCTCTGCTGCAGCTCTTGAGAAGAAGATCAGTTATTTTAAAAAACAGATCTGGGCTGCATCTCTTGCTACTGCTGGTGTAGCATTGATCCCTATTCCTGGCACATCAATAACATGTGATGCAGCCATTGGGCTGATTTTCCTTTCAAGGTGCTATTATGCATTTGGTTTGGATGACAGATCACTGAAAAGGCTTTCAGAAAAGGTGAACATGAACTTGCTGGAATATCGGGCCAAATCAAAATTTGCTGATGCCATCAAAAAAAAAGCAGTGACCACAATAAAAGTCTGTGCTTCAGCTGCAACAATGTCTTGCTGTGCAGATTTGGTGAGTCTCTTTCCAGGTGTGGGCAGTGTTGTTGCTGCAGGATTGTCCTTTGCTTCTACTCAGTACCTCTTGAGAGAAGGAGTAAATGAACTGGCAAAAACTGCTCAAGCGATCATAAAAGTAGCTGGGCTGGACACAATCTAATAACTCCTGGCCTGGACACATGTCATTATCTTGAGAATGTATGGGGTCTAGTACTTCTGTTTATTTAGTTTATTTCTTATAGAGCATGTATACATTTTCTGCATTCGTCATGGACTAAATCAGAATGCTGTCTTAATGGTTATTTAAAAAAAATAAAAGCTAATATGCATCTTAAACTGTATACATGAGCACTTTAACACTTTATTCTTTTTTTTTTTTCAATCTTACACATAATCATGTGTATATCTCGTACATAATGAAAATAAAAAATATACATTTATATGAATTGTATTGGCTTTTTTGTTATAAATATTTGTATATGCATATTTTAATATTTATAATAATTTAAATAATTTACAATATTTTGCCTAAAAATTCTTTACCCTTTATGATTAAAAAAGGGAAGTCATGCCTGCACTTCATCATTTTTACAAAACCTTATAGAAAGTATATTTGCTTTGTCTTTCACATAAACATATGTTTATGTCGTTAAGGAAAATTATGTATTTTTGGCCAAGGAGATTAAAGTAGAATAGTAATTTTTCCAGACCAAGAAATGATTAACTTGCAATTAACTTCACAAAAGAAAAATGAGCATTTCAATGAGCAGCATGCACAATGAGATTACGTTATCTATATTAGAATATTATATTTTAGTAATGAGCCCCATAAGCTTGACCTTCTTGTCCCGTTGAAAGACACTTCCTCAATGTTTTCTCCCAGAACCCCCTACAGGGATTATATTCGTAGACATGTCACCTTTTTCATCTCTTGTGAGTTTGCAGGTGTAACGAAGGGAACTGGATGTCGGAGTTGGAGATCGACGTGCAGGCTTTATTAAAATGAGCGTAGTCGTACAGGCAGAGGTCAAACACCAGCAAACAGATACAAGGAGAGGCAAGACAAAAGAGTAATCCAAAACACAGGCAAAGTTCAAGACAGGCAGCAAACAATCATCAAACAAAGAAACAGTCCAGGGTCAAAAACACAGGCAAGGCAGGGAACAAGGAACACGGAGACAAGGGTGAAAACAAGTCTAAACAATACTCAGCAATGTGTGTGTGTTTGGGTGCAGCTTATAAAGTGTCACTGATGGGAAACAGGTGTGAGTGTGTATTTGGTTCCTAGATGGGGAATTGTGGGAAATGTAGTCCAGAGTGATGTGTGACTGTGTGTGCCATGAAAAGGTGATAATGGTGAACTGGTGACCTCTGGTGGGGAGTAGCAGGAAACAGCAGGTGCAGGATACGCCCAAGGAGCAGCCTTCCAGATGCTCCTAACAAATCCCAAGAGGCAGGGCAGAGGTGAACAAGGGAGGCAGGAGTGGAGGACCAGGCCCATGGAGTGGAAGAGGGCCTGCCAACGGAAGCTTAGCAGTTGGCCAGGGCGGAGCAAGCGGCCAAGGTGGCGTTGGCTGGGTAGGTGGCCAGGGTGGCGCAGGCTCATATGGAGGTGTCCAGGGCGGGTCCAAGGACTCTGGGTGCCATGGCAGTTCGGAAGCCTCGGAGAGCCACGGTGGGTCAGGTGCCTCGGAGAGATTCTCTGAAATTTCTTTGGGAGGGTCTGCACTTCTTTGGGCTGGAGCGGATTCTGAAGCCGGATAGTGGAATGGAGCAGGCTCGTGGATTGGAGCGGACTAATGGAGTGGAGCGGGCTCGTGGAGTGGAACGGGCTCGGCGCCTGGAGCGGAGTCTGGAGCAATGTCAGCAACTGGAGCAGAGTCTGGAGCAATGTCAGCGACTGGAGCAGAGTCTGGAGCAGAGTCTGGAGCAATGTCAGCAACTGGAGCAGAGTCTGGAGCAGAGTCTGGAGCAATGTCAGCGACTGGAGCAGAGTCTGGAGCAATGTCAGCGACTGGAGCAGAGTCTGGAGCAATGTCAGCGACTGGAGCAGAGTCTGGAGCGGAGTCTGGAGCAATGTCAGCGACTGGAGCAGAGTCTGGAGCAATGTCAGCGACTGGAGCAGAGTCTGGAGCAATGTCAGCAACTGGAGCAGAGTCTGGAGCAGAGTCTGGAGCAATGTCAGCGACTGGAGCAGAGTCTGGAGCAATGTCAGCGACTGGAGCAGAGTCTGGAGCAATGTCAGCGACTGGAGCAGAGTCTGGAGCAATGTCAGCGTCTGGAGCAGAGTCTGGAGCAATGTCAGCGATTGGAGCAGAGTCTGGAGCAATGTCAGCGACTGGAGCAGAGTCTGGAGCAATGTCAGCGTCTGGAGCAGAGTCTGGAGCAATGTCAGCGACTGGAGCAGAGTCTGGAGCAATGTCAGCAACTGGAGCGGAGTCTGGAGCGGAGTCTGGAGCAATGTCAGCGACTGGAGCAGAGTCTGGAGCAATGTCAGCGACTGGAGCAGAGTCTGGAGCAATGTCAGCGACTGGAGCAGAGTCTGGAGCAATGTCAGCGACTGGAGCAGAGTCTGGAGCAATGTCAGCGACTGGAGCAGAGTCTGGAGCAATGTCAGCAACTGGAGCAGAGTCTGGAGCAGAGTCTGGAGCAATGTCAGCGACTGGAGCAGAGTCTGGAGCAATGTCAGCAACTGGAGCGAAGTCTGGAGATGACTCTGCGATTGGAGCAGAGGCTGGAGACAACTCGGGCACTGGAGTGTAGTCCGGAGACACTGGCAGGAGCAGGCCATCTTGTCCGTAGATGCTAGTTTGATGGCCATTATGGGATGAGAATCTGGAAGATCAGCGGAGACGTGACGTGGTTCTGGAAGAACAGTGGAGACATGACGTGGTTCTGGAAGATCAATGGAGACGTGACGTGGTTCTGGAAGAACAGTGGAGATGTGACGTGGTTCTGGAAGAACAGTGGAGACGTGACGTGGTTCTGGAAGATCAATGGAGACGTGACGTGGTTCTGGAAGAACAGTGGAGACGTGACGCGGTTCTGGAAGATTAATGGAGACATGACGTGGTTCTGGAAGAACAGTGGAGATGTGAAGTTGCTCTGGAAGATCAGCGTCATGACATCAGAGCAAGGCGGTCCACACTCAGACACATTTCTAACTGGCATGCATCTTGCAGTGATCACTGGTGATCGGTTCTGCACAGAATTTGCTTATCTCAAATGAGCCTAATGTTGCAGTTAATTAATTAAGTGATTCATTAAGTAATGAAGACAATTATGAAAGACACCTGCTGTTAACAAGCAGAATCACTGAAGGAAAGAGGAACAACAAGAACAGAAAAAAAGAAAAAAGAGACGCGGCAAAACGGTGGCGACCCTGTTGATAAACTAATTACTGCAAAAATATTAAATGCATGTGTGACCTGCGCATACAAGTACGCACAGTTACAAAAATCTGGTAGTAAGCGTAGAGTACACGTGTACTCTTCTGATCACGAAATTTGCGTTACACACTCAGTACGCTGACCCTTTAGTATGAGTAAAAAGTGAACTATACTTTAGGCTTTACGCCAGCCTTACGCTTGCAGTGCATATGTGGTGCAGGAGCAGCACACGCTCGTGTGCTTTCACATTTGCTGTGTTTGTAGTGTGCAACCAATCCGTGGACGCATACCACAAACACAACATTTATCATTTTTATTTCAAACCCCAAAAGTTTTGTATTTTGTTTTGGTGTAATAATTAACATTACATTTGCCAGTATGACTCTCACTCGGCTTATGAATAAGCATAACTTGCACACAACCACTTCAAAACTGTTCACGAGCTTCTATAGGTTTGACTTTGGTTGTTATTTGTTATAAATAAAAAAATACAGTGTATCGGTGTCTGTCCACTGAATGTGACCCTCTGAATCTCCTCCGTGGTCATATCGGAATGTAAGTATAAAGACAACATTAAAGGTCCCGTTCTTCGTGATCCCATGTTTCAAACTTTAGTTAGTGTGTAATGTTGTTGTTAGAGTATAAATAAAATCTGTAAAATTTTAAAGCTCAAAGTTCAATGCCAAGCGAGATATTTTATTTAACAGAAGTCGCCTACATCGAACGGCCAGTTTGGACTACATCCCTCTACTTCCTTCTTTAATGACGTCACTAAAACAGTTTTTTGACTAACCTCCGCCCACAGGAATACACAAGAGTTGCGTTTGTAGAGTGTGTTTGTCGCCATGTCGTCGAAACGCTGTTATTTTCATCCCGCAGTCCAATCACCGGGTCTGATTCCCGCTCAAATTGATAGGGTAAAATTAAAGACATGTTTACAATAACACTGAGCGCGTGCATCTCCACGTTATGGTAAGAGGCGTGACCTTTCCGGGCACGGTGCACTAAGAGCTGTCGAATCACAACACAGGAACCGCTGGCACAATCAGAACTCGTTACGTATTTCTGAAGGAGGGACTTCATAGAACAAGTAAGTCATCAGCCCGTTTTTATGACAGTGGAAACAGCGGTATACAGATAAGTAAATTAGGTGAAAAATACTGTGTTTTTTTACACGCGAAACATGAACACATGTTATATTGCACACTATAAACACAATCAAAGCTTCAAAAAACCACGAAAAACGGGACCTTTAAAACTACCGTTACATTTACTCCCTTTCAACAAAGAAATGGATTGACTTCTGACAGCTTGTTTATTTATTTGGACATTTTCTACCATATGATGGCTGAAGCAGCAGCTTGTGACACTGTTTCCAGGGTAACTAGATCAACACCAAATGATCATGCAATGGGATAAAATATCTTCTCTTCCCTGCAAACGATACCATGAAGAATGTGAATATTTAACCAAGTCAAAAACAAATAAGGTGAGAAGGTATCCATATTAATTTCAATATCAGCAGACGCAAAACGCTATAAGTTACGTAAACGATAAAAGCTCCTTGTGGGTTCCTGGGTTGGATTGATTTGAGCAACCATAAAAGATGCAAAGCATATGAGATGTGAGCATTTTGAGATTTTGATAGGATTCCTATATAGAAAAATCAGTCCCTGCCCTCCAGGTCATCTCTACATGGCTAGTGTTCCGTTCACAGTTCACACTGCACATTGGTGGTGGTTGAGGAGATTCCCCCTTCAATATGTAAAGAATGTGCCCAGAAAAGCGCTATATAAATGTAAGGAATTATTCATTATTATGATGCATATTGTACCGTTGCTAAATATGTTACTTTGCACACTCCTCATATTGCAACTCTGTAAAGATGACAGATAATTTACTCAGAATTGCTGTCCTCCAGTAAAACTGACTGCCAAGCTTGTGAGCCTCTTCCTAGAGATGTGAAATAGATTGATACACATGAAAAAGTACACAAAATTTATAATACCATCGCAATTAGCTGTCAGCTGCAAAAAGAAAAATACTAATCAATAAGATTTTTTAAAAAATATAACCAAATTTACGGAAAAGAACCGCACAATCCTGTTTTATTATGTGAATTCGTCATTGCATTTTAATTCTTTGTTGTAGTAAAATTGTGGCCACCTTTTAACATTATTATTCAATTCTTCAGATTATTCACCCTATTTTTCAGATTATAACAAATTAATACAATTTTCTCAAGTTTTAACTTATAGGCAAAGAATGATATAATAAAAAGTGATCAATTTATTAACTAATTTACAAAGAAACGATTTAATTAAAAGTGATCAACAATTTTTAATTCATGGACACTATTTTTTTCTGTGCAGAGCTCAGGATACTGCAATATTCAATAAAAACAAGATTTGGCCATTTTGATTTCATGGTGACTTTAAGAAACTGCACACAGTTTTCAGTCCTGCAGTACCAGTGTAGTATTTAGGATACAGAATTGCTGAACTTTTAAGGGTGTTGTCTTGCTTCTCTGTAACTTGTATTCTTTGAGTGTTTGTCTGAGACTGATTACACAATGTGTGTGTGGGAACACGCACACGGAAACTAAAAACATAGCAGGAATGAGGCTCTTCAGGACCAGGAATGAGGAAGCTCACTGCAAATAAATAAATGCTTTTCTTACTTAGTATTTTTGTTTTCTTTTTGCTTAAGACAAGAAAAATGATCTGCCAATAGGGTAAGAAAAATAATCTTGTTTCTGTCTGAAATCTTGTTCCTTGTTTCAGTCTCAAACAAAAACAAGATTATTTTTCTTACCCCATAAGCAGATCATTTTGCTTGTTTTAATCAAAAACTCACTTCGTTTTGATTTTTTTCCCCCAGATTACAAGAAAAATATCTTAATTCATTTTACGTATTTAGTAAAAGCATCTGGATTTAAGAATTTTTAGATATTTGGACTGAAAACAACAAAAAATACTAAATAAGAAAAGCAGTTTTTTGCAGTGATACTCGCAGTGGTATAAGGTGTGAAGTTCACTTACAGTGCTCAATATCTCACCATTCACTGATGCATCCAGGTCACACTCAGTCACCATTATGTTTGGCCTAAAACACAACTACTCTAATGTTTACCAGAGAGCGAGGAAGCATTTTAGGGCTGCTGTCCTTGATAAATCTCAGGAGATGCCTGTCCCAGGAGACATCACAGAGGAGGCAGAGCCTGTGGGTGGCGCTCATCATCCCTCCACTGAAGAAATACAGTCAGCTCAGCTTGAAGGACACACAGAAGACACCCAGGCTATGGCCCGTATGAGAATTTTAATTGTTCCTCTTTCTATGGTAGGTTCAGTCAGTCAGCTGAGGGTCAAATGTTGTAGGGACCTCTTGATATCAAAGGGGACGAACGAGTCTGAAGTGTTTCCTTTCTTGAGTGAGCCTAATGCTGCCTTCACATGCTTTCAGAAATGTGATCAGGTGTATAAATTGAGAAACATCTCCAACTCTTTACCTCTGCCAACCTGATATCAGCGTTAAAGACTTCCAGGTCCAGCCCGCTGTTCATAGCAGCTGTTTCTCACAGAATGAGAGTTGTTTTTGCCTCAATAGCAGCAGAGATGTCCCTTGACATCTTAAGGCTCTGTAAGTGGCATTGCTGATTGTAGTTGAGATCAAAATTGATTTGAAATTTCAAGTTGTTCAACCTTCAACAGGCAACTGAGGAAATTCAGCAGCACCAGGGTGTTTAATAATGTCTCTACTTATCTCAGGAGGACACTGGTAAGAGATCACAGACACAAAGTCCACAAAATTAAAGCCCTCAAGCCTGTGAAGCAATTCGCAAATGCCTGGTTTTGGGCGTTTGTCTTGCAGTTTCTCACCACTGGCCATGATGTGAGGATCTTGAAGAGACCCTGACATGAAAGTGAGAGATTTTCTTGGTGTTTGGTACTGGTTTACACACTGCCATGTCATTTGTTGCCTAAATATAAAATATAACTTTCAAACAGTATTCAAAGTAAACAGTCTGTAATAAAATACGAACATAATCGAACTACACGTGATAGTACAAATAAAAACAACTAACTTGTAAATTTAGTAAGGATGAATCTATATAAGTGATTCAGACAAGAGCGGATTGATTTTTTATTTATTTATTTTGTAGTAAGTCTGTTTGATTAACATCAGGAACATTATAGGCTCTCACTCATGGAAAAGCCCCAACACACACATCATACAAAAATAAATAAATGAAATGAACAAAAATAAATAAATGAATGCAATGGCTAGAGTGTGGTCTTGCTACCGTATACATCTGAAAATAGAGAAAAACCTCACAAAAAAGGCCATTAAAGGGCACACAAAAGTATTAAAGTAACAACAACAAGAAACAAACCATCTTTAAGCTATTAAGTTGATCTCATGCAACATTTTTATATATAAGGGCTTTTTTCAGCTTTGATTTCTCAACTGGTGTCCATCCATGAAATTTGCCACAGTTCATGACAAACTACAGTTGGGGAGAAAAAAGAGAAAGAAACAGCACTCACATGAACAGAAGGACAAGGCAAAAACTCAAACTATCCTTTGAAAGCCATTATTAAAGGATCGGATGAAGGGATAGTTCACCCAAAAATGAAAATTCTGTCATTAATTACTCACCCTCATGAAAGGGCAGTTGAAGACTGAAAGTAATGATGCTGAAAATTCAGCTTTGGTCACAGGAATAAATTACACTTCACTGTATACTGACATAGAAAACAGCTGTTTTAAATTGGAATAATATTCCACAATGTCACTGTTTTTGTTTGTATTTTTAATCAAACAAATGCAGGCTTGGTGAGCAGATGATACTTCTTTTAAAACATTAAAAAAATCTTACTGACCCCAAACTTTTGAACGGTAGTGTATATATAGTCATACATATCCTATATATGACTATTTCAGTGAGCTAATTAATAGTTCAAAACACATACAAAGGAAGGTCATGTAGGCACGACTCCTTAATGAGCGCACCGCACCCGAACTCAATCAATTTGACTTCCAACGTGTCCTGGTTTATCAGCAGGTTCTCCAGGTTTATATCTCGATGGAAGCCTCTGCGCTCATGTAGCCTGTTGAGAAAAGATTATTTTATTTTATTTTATCATATTTTATTTTTATGCAGTGAACTTCCCAAAACTATTTTTCTAATTATTTTAAGACAATTAATTTCACTGAGTGTTGGATTCCTGCACGGGTCATGTATTGTTGTGAGTGGGAACCATACATTGTAGTGTTTGTTCGTATGGGACGCTTGTCTGTGTTGCGCACTATTCCATTATGTTAATCTGAAAACCACGCCCACCGGGGGGGAAAACAATCCAACCGTCTCCATTGACTTATTTGTATTGCGTGAGGCTGCCTCCTTGTCTTTTCTGACTTATTACAAAAAATAGAACAATGTCTAAAAGCTGCTGTGTGACAAGGTGTACAGCTAACAAACTAAAAAAACCCAGAAATAAGTTTTTATAAGCTGTCGACCCAAAAAACGAATGTTTAAGGACACAAAAGTGGATACAGGCAGTGAGACAGAGCGCAACGGATATTACTATAAGACATACACTGGAGGGGGTCGTAATCGGCGACAACATATGCTAAACAAACCAACAAAAACAAACCATTCATTATTTTTAACTATGTCAAAGAATTATTTCACCTGTCGCCGATTACGTTCCCCTCCATAGCATTTAGTAATATGACCCGTTGCGCTCTGTCTCACTGCCTGTTTCCACTTTTGTGTCCTTAAACATTTGTTTTTTGGGGTCGACAGCTTATAAAAACTTATTTCTGGGTTTTTAAAGTTTGTTAGCTGTACACCTTGTCACACAGCAGCTTTTAGACATTGTTCTGTTTTTGTAATAAGTCAGAAAAGACAAGGAGGCAGCCTCACGCAATACAAAGTCAATGGAGACGGCTGGATTGTTTTCCCCCCGGTGGGCGTGGTTTTCAGATTATGACGCGTGTCGCTCTGTCTCTATTGGGAGTACGTGAGTTGCGTCAGCCTGAGAGCGCGAGTGGACGCTGACGAGGCACTACGCATTTTTCTCTCTCCCTTCTTCCAGTCATAGTTGGTATGTTTAAAGTTATTTATTTGGTCAAAGTTCATGAAATATAAAACGAAATGTGTTCGATTTGTTTTACAAATGTATTTTGTGCATTGATCAATTTATGCGAGTTTATGCACTCTTGCCTGACGCACATGGAGCTAATTAACTCATGGTTTGTGCACAGCGGTTAACGGAAGAAGTTAGCGCAACTGATGTTTCACTGATCAAGTGTCCCATGTTTTCCAGGTATGTTCCGTAGTTTTCAGGTATGTTAACTCATTGTATAAAATATAGAATTTGTGTAATTTGGTTTATAATGTTATAGACTAAATTTGAATTTTATCAATACTATTTTCCTATCCCCTTTTTCTATAATGCATTTAATTGCTTTGCATTGTGTAATGCACTGATTTCACTTCTATAGTGTCATTGTGAATGTGTGTGATGCTTTGGGAGAATTTTACATTAATTTTATGCATCTCATTGTTAATAATACAAATTGAGACAACAATTGAAAGTGATATATTATGTCTTTTTATTTTGAATTCTTTATTTTATGGGTTTAAATGCATTACTCAATGTTAAACAAATTGTTGTAATGGCGCCTGAGAGTCGAGTGGACGCTACAGGCAGGACGCATTTTTCTCTCTCCCTTCTTCCAGTCATAGTTGCGGTTAACGGAAGAAGTTAGCGCAACTGATGTTTCACTGATCAAGTGTCCCATGTTTTTCCAGATCAATAAATACTGTTTCGGAGCTGGCCTGTTGTCTCCAGAGTAAAATTCCTTATGTGCAGAATCGGATCTGCTACACTCACAGTAAATGTTAGTGACGTGAATGACCTGCTGCATAACCTGCCTTGCTGTCCTCTTATCGAGACTTCATCCTTGAAGCTTCATGAAGCTTGACATGTTCATGCAAGACAAGGGGCGTTCCAGGACCATATCAGGACCGATATGTAATTTATATTTATGTTGTCCACAAGAACATCAAAAGTAGAGCTAACTGAAGGATCTTCTATAATCAATTCTCATATCATCATGTGTGATTAGTAATTTTCCGGTATGATCCCGCCTCAGCCAGGTCGTATTTTCCAGCTCCTTTGCGATAAAGGTGGAATTTCTCAGACATCTTCTTTCTCTCCTCTCTCCATGCCTCCTTTCTCCCTTCATCAATCTCCGTCTCATCGAGCCGATGAGGATGGTTTTCTGCTGTGGCGGTGGTGTATTTGAGCAGTACACAGGGTTGCTGTTCATGTACATGCTCCACGCAACTCGCTTTCTTTGGTCGCGAACTTAGTTGTCCCATGATAACACTCAGAATAACAAATCAGAATACTCTGAAACTTCAACCTACAAAATGAACAAGTGAGTTTCAAGCCTTTAAATACTCTCAGGCGTGACATCATGTTCAGCGTTCGACTATTAGTGATGTCACGCCATAAGACTCCTACCTGGTATTTTGAATGATAATAGGTTTGTTCGAGATGCATCGGTGCTGCGCAGACGATGTATGACATCAAAGTACCGATGTCAAACGCTGATTGGTCTGCTCAGCGCAGATGCATCTCAAACAAACTTATACATGTAGGGGTGTGCGATATATGTGACATTTAATTCACATTTAGTGAAAGATCGCGAGAATAAGCCAGTTGTTGAGGAGGAAAATGAAGATTCAAGGTCATTGCACACTGAGTCCGAAATTCGCATGCGAAACTTTCGTACGTCAAAAAATAAATTCGACCCCACGTTATGTCAATCACGCTTGCACACTGCCTCCGAAACTTTCATCCGTCAAAAAAAAAAATTCGGAACAGGTTCGATTTTCTGCGTTTTTCGCATCCGTAAAAACGCATTTTGAGAGACGTTTTGATAACTCAGAGCCACCGTAAGTGAACGGCAAAAGATGGTAGGTATTGACTTCAAAATTGGAAAGGATGGTAGGTATTGACTTCAAAATACAGTGTTTACAAAACGGTCTGCTCAAGTTAGCTAAACAGTAGCTTGTTGCTAATGTCATTCATTCATTAAATGTGTCTATTTGAGGAAAAAGAAAATCAAACATGTTTGGGAAGTGCGTAGTAAGTAGTAAAAGTGGGATTTTTGGTGTAAAATTCGTTATAATAGCTTGTTTTTGCAGCCGGGACTTTGGAGACTCCAAAAAGACACTAAAAATCCACTTTGTCTTCCTTTGGTTTCATAGACATAACTTTTGAAAGCAAAATGTTAGAAAAATAATTCATTTTTTCTGTGTTTTTTGACATCTAGTGGAATCAAATGGAACTTACAATAGGTAGCTGTGTCACACAAGTCCAGAGTTAAACACTTTCAAAGAGAGGTGTGGCGAGGGGGGCGTGGTTTAGCGGGGTCTGCAACAGGAGGGAGTGTCTGGGGATGTGCGGTGATTGAACGGGTTGAATGTAAATCACGAACACCTGTTTCTCGTTCCAGTAATTGGCGTGGAGACAGGATAAAACGCCAGGAGAAGCAGGAGCGGGGGAAGAGAGAGAGGGACTGCTGACAGTCGGACTGAGTGAGCTGTGCTCGTTTCGTGGAGTGAAGCCCGTCCTTGGATGTGGAATTATTGAGTGTGCGTTGCACCGTCTTTTTGTTTATGTGTTTGATATTTTTCTCTGGTGAGAATAAAGACTGTCAGCAGCCCAAAGCCGATCCCTGTCCTCTTCCTTCCTTCGATACAAGAACTTTTATTACACTGGTGCCGAAACCCGGGAAGGAAGACGGAAGCCGCCGCCATGCAGGCAACCTCCGCCGCGGGAACGCCGTTTGCGGACATCATCTCATCCCTCGCGGCCCTTCATCAAGAACAACATCGGGCCCTGCTAGATCTCAGGAACGATCAGGAGCGCCGCTTCGAGGCGATCGTACAGGGCCAACAGGAGGACCGCGAGAGGTTCCGGAGCTGGATAGACCGGGAGGTTCCCGCGGAGACCAGCGTGGCAGCTGCTGGATCCTTCCAGCTGGCACTACAGAAGATGGGCCCGCAAGACGACCCGGAGGCCTTCCTGGACCTGTTTGAGAAGTCGGCTGAGGTGTCAGGTTGGCCCCGGGACCAGTGGCCCATGCGGCTCGTCCCGCTGCTTTCGGGCGAGTCGCAGGTGGCAGCACAGCAGCTGCCCATCCAGAACCTCCTGGTCTTCAACGACCTCAAGAGGGCCATCCTACAGCGGGTCGGCCGCTCCCCCGAGCAGCATCGTCAGCGTTTCCGGTCTCTGGAGCTGGGGGAGGCGGGCCGGCCCTTCGTGTTGGCCCAACAGCTCCGGGACTCGTGCCGCAAATGGCTGATGGCCGACGGAGGCGACGTGGAGCAGATGATCGATCGTGTGGTGCTGGAACAGTTCACCACTCGGCTCCCGAAGAAGACCGCCGAGTGGGTCCAGTGCCACCGGCCCACGTCGCTGGATTCGGCCATCCAATTGGCGGAGGACCACCTGGTGGCGTGCCCAGGGGTCGGCGAACCCCTGCCATCTGTCTCTCTCTCTCCCTCTCTTCCTCCCCTCTCTCTCTCCAGACCTGTACCTCTACCTAGGTCCCGTCCGCCCGGCCCGCCTCGTGTTCCGCCCCGGGGCGGGGTGGAACGGATCATCGGCCGTTCGTGGCGCCGAGAGGCCCGCCCAGGGGGGCGGGACTGGCCACCGCCGGGCTGGACCCCGCGCCTGCTTCTCCCCTCTCTCCACGCCAATCATTCGGCCCGTTCTCCGCCACTGGAGCGGCGGGCAGGTCTGGGCCGGCCTGTTGGCGTTGCGGGGACCCGGATCATTTCATAGACCGGTGTCCAGTGATGGAGGTGGGGACATTGATCCGGGTCCCGGACGACCTGCAGGTCGCCCCCGGTCAAGCTGGTCAGTACCAGATACCAGTGAGTATCAAGGGGGGTACATATCAGGCTTTGGTGGACTCGGGTTGTAACCAAACCTCCGTGCATCAAAGCCTGATTTCATCCGGGGCATTGGATACAGGCCGCGTGGTTAAGGTACGGTGTGTGCACGGGGATATCGCGAGTTATCCGTTGGTGTCAGTCGGGATTCTATTTAGGGGTCAAAAGCATAGTGTGGAGGTGGCAGTTAATCCGCACCTCCGGCACCCGATAATTTTGGGGACGAATTGGCCCGCATTTAATAAATTATTGGGACATTTATGCTCGGGTGCCTCTTGGAGTAAATGTACGCGGGGAAAGGAAGTGCGAGTGCAGGCGGGGGAGACTGACCGGGGACCAGTGGTGACTGCCTCAGGGGAACAGAGCGGGATCGGGAGACTGATTCTCTCGGACCGTGATGATTTTCCCCTGGAGCAGTCTCACGATGACACGCTGAAAAATGCGTTTGAGAGGGTCAGTACGATTGACGGTCAGCCTCTCCAGCCTGGACGACCACTAACTTATCCCTATTTTGCGATTATTAAAGATAGGTTGTATCGAGTGACCCAAGACACTCAATCAAAAGAAGATACAACCCAGTTGTTAGTACCAAAGAGCCGCAGGGAAATGCTTTTCCATGCGGCTCACTCTAACCCAATGGCTGGACACTTAGGACAAACAGCGACACTAAATCGCCTCATGACCCGATTCTTTTGGCCGGGCATTCACGAGAAGGTGCGCAGGTGGTGCGCGTCTTGTCGTGAATGTCAGCTGGTAAATCCTCCGGCCACTCCAAAAGCGCCTTTGCGCCCCCTTCCATTAATGCAGGTCCCCTTCGAACGAATTGGCATGGACCTCATCGGGCCATTAGAGCGATCAGCGAGAGGGCATCGTTTTGCATTGGTCATTGTGGATTATGCAACACGATATCCAGAAGCAGTGGCTCTCCGCAACATTTCCGCTAAGAGTGTTGCGGACGCCCTCTTCAGTTTAATCTCCCGAGTGGGGATTCCGAAAGAAATCCTCACTGATCAAGGCACGGCGTTTATGTCACGTACGCTACGCGAACTGTACGAATTGTTGGGCATTAAATCGATTCGAACCAGCGTCTTTCACCCACAAACGGACGGGCTGGTCGAACGTTTTAATCGCACGCTTAAATCCATGATTCGTAAGTTCGTTCAAGAAGACGCCAAAAATTGGGATAAATGGTTGGAACCCCTGTTGTTCGCTGTGCGAGAGGTCCCGCAAGCCTCCACGGGGTTTTCCCCCTTCGAGCTTCTCTTTGGGCGCCACCCCCGCGGGGTGTTGGATGTCCTAAGAGAGTCTTGGGAGGACGGACCGTCTCAATCGAAAAATGAAATTCAGTATGTGCTGGACTTGAGAACAAAACTCCACACTTTGGGGCGGCTATCTATGGAGAATTTGTTACAAGCCCAGGACAGACAGTGCCGGTTGTATAACAGGGGAACTAATCTGCGTAAATTTGCACCGGGAGAGAAAGTGCTCGTATTACTCCCCACATCAAGCTCAAAATTACTGGCGAAGTGGCAAGGACCATTTGAGGTCACACGGCGAGTTGGTGATCTCGATTATGAAGTAATACGGTCCGATAGGAGAGGGGCACGTCAAATTTATCACCTCAACCTCCTGAAAAAGTGGAGTGAGGCGGAATCAGTGATGCTGGCGACGGTGATTAGCGGGGAGGATGATCTCGGGCCAGAGGCGAATGTAAAAAAACAATCCCTCGCTCTGGCCCCGGGGGAGATCACCTTTCGCCCTCACAGCTCACTGATGTTTCCAAATTACAGGCTGAATTTGCCGACGTGTTCTCTCCCCTACCGGGCCGTACTGACCTCATTCAGCACCACATCGAGACAGAGCCGGGCGTGGTGATTCGCAGCCGGCCGTATAGGTTACCTGAACACAAAAAAAAAGTGGTTCAGGCAGAATTAGAGGCAATGCTTGAAATGGGGGTAATAGAGGAATCCAGCAGTAACTGGGCGAGCCCGATAGTTTTGGTCCCCAAAACAGACGGCTCAGTGCGGTTCTGTGTGGATTATCGCAAGGTGAATGCAGTGTCGAAATTCGACGCGTATCCAATGCCGCGTGTGGACGAATTGCTTGACCGGCTCGGTACAGCTCGCTTTTATTCGACACTGGACTTAACAAAAGGGTATTGGCAGATCCCCTTGTCTCCATTATCCAAAGAAAAGACCGCTTTCACGACGCCGTTTGGATTACACCAATTCGTGACCCTTCCGTTCGGGCTGTTCGGGGCACCGGCGACCTTTCAGCGACTCATGGACAAGATCTTACGGCCCCATGCTGCGTATGCGGCTGCCTATCTGGATGACATTATTATTTTTAGCAATGATTGGCAGCGGCATATGCAGCATTTGAGGGCTGTCCTGAGATCGCTGAGAGGGGCTGGGCTCACGGCCAACCCGAAGAAGTGCGCAATTGGGCGCGTGGAAGTAAGGTATCTGGGCTTCCACTTGGGATATGGACAGGTGCGTCCCCAAATTGATAAGACAGCAGCGGTTGCAACCTGTCCGCGTCCCAAGACCAAAAAGGAGGTAAGACAGTTCCTCGGGCTGGCGGGATATTACAGAAGGTTTGTTCCTAATTATTCGGACCTCACCAGCCCGTTGACTGATCTGACTAAAAAGGATGCACCAGATACGGTCCAGTGGACGGAGCTGTGCCAGCAGGCCTTCACCCCGTTACTTCATTCCCCTGATTTCTCTCTCCCCTTTTTGTTGCAGACAGACGCGTCGGACAGAGGGCTGGGTGCGGTCCTGTCCCAGGAGATAGAGGGTGAGGAGCGGCCGGTGCTGTACATTAGCCGCAAGCTCTCTAAGAGAGAGGCTAAGTACAGCACCGTGGAGAAAGAGTGTTTAGCCATCAGGTGGGCCGTCCTCACCCTCCGCTATTATCTCCTGGGGCGGGAATTCACCCTCTGTTCGGACCATGCCCCTCTGCAGTGGCTCCACCACATGAAGGACACCAACGCGCGGATCACTCGTTGGTATCTTGCTTTACAGCCTTTTAAATTCAAGGTGATCCACAGGCCGGGTGTTCAGATGGCTGTGGCCGACTTCCTCTCCAGAAATGGGGGGGGGGGGGCTGCAGGCCGGACGGCTCCCCGGCCTGAGTCGGGCGGTGGGGTATGTGGCGAGGGGGGCGTGGTTTAGCGGGGTCTGCAACAGGAGGGAGTGTCTGGGGATGTGCGGTGATTGAACGGGTTGAATGTAAATCACGAACACCTGTTTCTCGTTCCAGTAATTGGCGTGGAGACAGGATAAAACGCCAGGAGAAGCAGGAGCGGGGGAAGAGAGAGAGGGACTGCTGACAGTCGGACTGAGTGAGCTGTGCTCGTTTCGTGGAGTGAAGCCCGTCCTTGGATGTGGAATTATTGAGTGTGCGTTGCACCGTCTTTTTGTTTATGTGTTTGATATTTTTCTCTGGTGAGAATAAAGACTGTCAGCAGCCCAAAGCCGATCCCTGTCCTCTTCCTTCCTTCGATACAAGAACTTTTATTACAAGAGGATTCAAAGAAAAAAAAATACAAGCACCTATTTTTTTTCTGGTCACCTAAATGACTGCTTGCATGTAATAATTTCCCTTGTTTTGTATATTGTTAGTTGAAGCAGTGAAGAAAATGTGGCGCAACCTGAGGGACACGTACGTCTGTCAAAAAAAAGAGGAACAGGGCAGAAGTGGACAGGGGGCCAGCAAAAGGAAAAAGTGGATCCATATGGATGCATTGTCCTTTTTAAAAAAATAATTGGCAAGAAGGTAATGTTAGCTATCCAGAAATGCACCACAGAAAGATTATGCTTGCAGAGTGCAATCATTTCATAACTCAGATAGCCTACTTTCAACAGGTCAGATGGTAATATCCTGATAGTTGATGATGAGGAGGAAGAGGAGGAGGAGGAGGAGGAGGAAGAGAATGGAATGCAGACAGAGTATGAAAGTGTAGTAACGGAAACAGAGAGCGAGGTGTGCACGACTCCATGTAGCCATAGTGCCAAAAGAAAAAAGACGCAGGCAGAGAGTGATGATGGTTTAGCGAGGTACTGTCAATGGAAAGAAGCAAGGGATGAAAGAAGAGAGAAAGAGAGACAGGCAGAGCGACAGCAGTGTCAGGCCTTGGAGGAGCTTCAAAGTGATGAGGTTTCTACCTTTCTCTCCAGCTTGGCCCCATGCATGAGGAGACTCTCCCCAGAGAAACTATCATATTTAAAAATAAAAATGCAGGAGTTAGTTCACGATGTTGCCTTTGGAGGGGTTTATTATCAGCAGTTTTCCCAGGATCCAACCTACCGTTCTCTGATTTACATTACAATGTTTGAATAATCATTTCACAGAAATTTTTAATTTTTTAACAGTTTCAGGTAATTTAATGTTACTAATGTATTATTAATGTTTAACTAGGGATTAAGGGGTTAATGTTACATTATTTTTTATATGCAGAAAAACTTTAATAGTTTACATTAAATCAGGTTCTGCTCTTCTGAGCATCAGGTTCTTTTTTATTAATGAATTTAAAATACCTCTTCTTTTTTTATGCAAAAGCATTTTTTTTACTGTTTACATGAATTCAGGTTCTTTTGGATGTAGAATAAACAAGAAATAAGTCATTCATTGGTCTTTTGCTGTTTTTCTTTATATGTATAATATGTAAATACTAACAACTACAAAAAGTACAATAATACAAAAATGTGTGTGTGTGTGTGTATATATATATATATATATATATATATATATATATATATATATATATATATATATATATATATAATGAACGAACAGGGTTGGCAGTATGTTTAAGGTATGGAGACAGAATTCAGTTCCCAGGTGAAAAACAAGTACACTTCTATAATGTACTTACAGTGCTCTATTTTCGTGTACTAATTTTGTACTTAATATACTAAAAATTCTTCTTTAGTACTTCTTAAGATAATCTTAAGAACATCTAAGTGTACTCAACTGTGCTATTTTGAGACACCAGGAAACATGAACTAAAATGTGCTTTTAATATACTATCTCTGTATTTAGAAAATGTATTTACATACCACTTGTGGTACACTATGGGTTCAAATGCACTATAAGTAGTATATAAATACATTTTCTAAATACAGAGATAGTAAAAGATGATTGACAATTACCATACAGTTTGGAGTGGCGGTATGTTTCTGTTCTGGGCATGAACTCCCTGCCCATCCATCCAGCCTAGCATGGATAAGAGCAGAGAGAGCAGCGATAATCCCCCTTAGCACATTTTAGTTCATATTTCATGCTGTCTCAAAATAGCACAGTTGAGATGATCTTAAGTAGTACTAAAGATGAATTCTTAGTATATTAACTACAAAATTAGTGCACGAAAATAGAGCACTTTAAGTATATTATAGAAATGTACTTTTTTTTTCACCTGGGTTACCTCAGACAAATGGGGTCTAACACAGTGTGACTGACTGTGTGTCTATAATCTGAGTCCACGCTGCACACGGTCATACTGCCATGGTACCTCGCCAGCAGGTGAGACAAAATAGTTTTTGAATTTGTCTCTAATATGGAGAGCCTCTTCAGATGCGCGGTTGCCCCTAGGCCTCTGGAACTCATGTAGAGATGTGTTACCATCATCGTCAAAGTCAAAGCTGTCACCCTGGGGTGCGTTTCCCAAAGCGAACTATGGTCGCAAGTTCCGTCGTTACCAATAGAGTTCAATGGGACTTACGACCATAGTTGGCTAACGATGCTTTCGGGAAACTCACCCCTGGTCGGCTTGTCCCACTACTTCATGGTGTAGGTAGTTGCATAAGATGCAGGTTGCTTTGATGATGCTGTCTGCCAGGTCAGGGTTCACCTCCATTGGCCTTTTGTAAACCCTGAATCTTTGGGTCAGAATGCCAAACGCATTTTCTGAGATGCGACGTGCTCTTGATAGGCGGAGGTTGAAGATGCGCTTGTCTTCTTCAAGGTGCTTTCCACCGTAGGGTCGGAGCAGATATGGCTTCATGGGAAAGGCCTCGTTTGCTACGATAATGTGGTTGACCATCCCCAATTCAGGTGCAGATGGGAGCTCCAGTGGGGGTGGAACATTCAGGGTCCCACGCTGGAGGGCCCTTCCCAGCGCAGAATTTGCAAAAATGCCTCCATCGCTGTTCCCACCATAGCTTCCCACATCGATGGCCAGGAAACAGTAATCAGCATCTACTAATGCGAGGAGGACAAGAGGTGCCTTTATAATTAAAAAAAAGGGAGCCTGTGTTTGCGGGGGCCTCAATCTTGACATGCTTCCCATCAAGAGCGCCAATACAATTAGGGAAGTTCCACATTTCATTAAACCACCTCGCTGTGTGTTTCCAGATGTCCTCTGTTGGAGATGGCATGTAAGTGTCCTTGAGCTGCAGCCAGATTTGGTCACAGGTCTCCCTCACAATCATCCCTACAGTGCTGATGCTCAACCTAAAACTGCTGGCGATGGTAGTGAATGAATCGCCAGTGCTCAGATACCTACAATTATATATACAAATATTATTGTATCAAAAATACCACAAATATTATATCACAGCTGTAATTATATTATTGCGGAAGTTCTAAAGAACGCTCCGTACATATAGTCCATTCACAAAAACGAACATGTGTGTGTGCGGTCTGGATAATCCCGCAGCTCCTTGATAAGGAGGTGGAATTCTCCTTCCTCTCTACGTGATCGCAGGAGTGGATGGACCCAATATTTCCTCTTTATTTTTCTCTTTTTAAGAAGAGAGAGGGCAAAAAAATCATCCTCACTACTTGAAGACACCATTTTGTATTGTTTTGCGATTTTTTAATTTTTTTATTTATTTTTTAGTGTGCGCATAAGGCACATTTACATGTAAAATCGGGCGCGTCCACAAGCTAATGCTAATCAAAGCATATACATTTAAACGACAAAAATACAAATACAGTTAATAACTGCACATAACCTCCTGAAAATCCCAATAAAACATACATGTAAATATGCCTTTAATTATTAATTCAGCTTACCAAAGCAGTCATCATTTATTAGTTTACAATGCCAGCAACACCATAGACATCATATAGGTAGATGGCCACTGGGCGCTGAGATTTGCGGCCGCCATTTTAAACAGGTCGTACTCCTGTCACTCGTATTGTTTTGAATGGGAGAAAGTGTAACGCGCAATATGGCGGAATAAGTCCCGCCTTCTAAACAAGGGCCAATCGCCGACTGGTAAAGTCATCGCGTCACTTCAGCGGCCCTTAGAATCACCGGTTTCTATAGAAACAGTCAGACGCGCGCCTCCGAAGAGACGCGCATTTAGGTCTGCGCATGCGCATTAGCTTGATCCAGTCTGAAAAATACAGGTTTTTTTGTCATGATTCGAGCGTTTAGAAACTAAATTTATGAGCTGGTTGTTGTTAGATTTCATTGGTGATTTCAAATATGAAATTTAATCGTAAGGTTGGCGAACAGTTTTGGAGAATTTGATGTTTCCCCATTCAAAGAGATTGCATGATGCCCAGGATGCCCGAGAGGCGTTTCAAAGATGGTCGCCGAGTGAAATGACTTGTCTTAAAGGGACTTTGGTAGCAGCAGTTAAGATGCCAGAGCACTGTGCAGCATTTTCCTGTTCTAATCGGTGGACCATCACAAGTAGGGCTCGGGGGATTACTTTTCACAAGTAAGATTTAACATTACTATCGTACTATTGGTTGTATTTTGTCCTTAAATCCAGAGAATTGAGAAGGAGCAAGGATCTTTGATAGTACTGTACTCAAATCGTAGCTAGCTAACGTTAGCTAGGCTATGTATCTTCCTCCCTCAACTCAAGTGTTTTCCACATAACTTACTATTAAGATCAGAAAGAAGTTCGAAAGCACTTGTTAGATGCACAAAACTTACTTTTAGCGTTAGGTAACGTTAAGTGCCTATTACCAACACAATCCAATCTGAAGTTAATACACACACTGTTCGACCGGACATAATAACTGTTATTTGTGTTTGCGCACGTGATATCAGGAAGCAATGTATACACACATGACGGCAAAGCGCAAATCGAGTTACCCCTCCCACTTCTGCTAGTATTACTGAGATATCTTATCCCGTGCGAATTGGACATTAATATTACAGACGTCTGTGTATAAATTACATTATTACTCCATCTACCCATGTAAAGTTAATCCTGCCCAAATAGGGCTTTAGATTATGCTTAAGAATGCTATGTAGAAATAAAACTATTATTATTGGTATAACATTGGCCAGCAAACTTAGTATTTTGTTGTTAGCTTCACTATTTACTGAATCAAGAAAGTTTTCAGTAGTCCTATTTCAAAATAGGAGTTTTGTTGAAGAAAGGTTCTAAGAAATGTGAAGAAAGAAAATAAGCTTGACCTCCTTTGTGAAATGTTTTTGTGTAGACTCTCACAAATTTTCAGTTTTCATTTTGAAGGTTTCCCAAGGACAAAGATGTGAGGAAGAAGTGGGAAGTGGCTTTGAGGAGAGAAGGATTCCATGCAAATGATACATCAGTACTTTGCTCTCATCATTTTAAGCAGGGTGATTTTGATAGGACGGGTCAGATTGTCCGACTCCGAGATGGTGTTATTCCATCCGTCTTCAGCTTCCTGGTTCACCTCCAAAGAGTACGTGTATCCTCATAAGACTTAGCATTCATAAATGTAAATGTTCTGCAGAGGTGTGAAGTACTTGAGTAATTTTACTTGATTACTGTACTTAAGTATTATTTTTGGGGATTTTTACTTTACTTGAGTACATTTAAAAATCAATACTTTTACTTTTACTTGATTAAATGTTTTGAGAAAAAAGAGTACTTTTTACTCCTTACAATTTTATTTACAGTCAAAAAGTACTTATTTTTTGGAGATCACTTCATTCTATTTTCTTTTGCTATTACCAAACCAATTGAATTGCGCTGATGACCAGTTTAATTTAAAGGTTATTTATTCCTTTGGAAGTGACTTCATGTCACGTCAATTACCACAATGCACAGCACCTTGACCTCAAAGAATATACACTAACAAGAAGCGACACTCAACAGAATGTTCCATTGCAATACCGGCGCCCAGCAGCGGCCTTGCATTTCAGCCATTTTGGGGTGAAGGCGACTTGGCAGTCCAGTAGTTTCTATGGCAATATCAGCTGCTTTGTTAAAAAAAAAGTAAATTAAAAAAACTAATCTAGTATTAGTATTAGACTTATAAACACTGAATTAATACCAACATATGAAATTAAATTATGACATGCATCAGAAAAATTGGGAATGTTGGACAATAAATATATGAATATAACAGCTTGATTTTGCAGTGTTGTCTAATGTCCATTGAAGCAAAAGTGTCCAAAAGTGGGAATTATGCGATAATGGACACAGCAGATCATAAGATCATTATGTTTGTATGTTAAAACGTACAATATAGCTTATTTCAATTCAGATCTAGATATTATTATTATTACTCTACTAGGTCTGAAATATATTGTTCGCTGCAAACATGATGATCTTAAATGAATGAATTATTAATTTACTATTAATAAATGTGTAAAGTTTCATAAAATGGAAATGCTCAATAAAGTAGGCTAACTACATTACCTCAGATGGATGAATGGTTGGATTCCACAACTGGTAAAATAAAACGTATATAAGACAATACAACATTTACTGTAGGAGCCATACAATTTACTGGTGACTTAATTTAAAAAACTGTTCTACTGTGCTTCTGATTTGGCAGTGAAATTCACCGATTTTGGGTGCGTAAGATGTGAAGGATTCAATGGTCCAGTTAGTATTTTCACCCCATAATGGTGGCCGCGCTACCGGAGAGCCATCTAGTGACTGTTGCCTAAAAAGTATCAGAGTGTCGCCTCTTGGGTTCTATACTCTTTGTTGACCTGGAAATTACAGTGGGTACGGAAAGGATTCAGACCCCCTTAAATTTTTCACTCTTTGTTATATTGCAGCCATTTGCTAAAATTATTTAAGTTCATTTTTTTCCTCATTAATGTACACACAGCACCTCATATTGACAGAAAAACACAGAATTGTTGACATTTTTGCAGATTAATTAAAAAAGAAAAACTGAAATATCACATGGTCCTGAGTATTCAGACCCTTTGCTGTGATACTCATATATTTAACTAGGTGCTGTCCATTTCTTCTGATCATCCTTGAGATGGTTCTACACCTTCTACACCTACACCATTTGAGTCCAGCTGTGTTTGATTATACTGATTGGACTTGATTAGGAAAGCCACACACCTGTCTATATAAGACCTTGCAGCTCACAGTGCATGTCAGAGCAAATGAGAATCATGAGGTCAAAGGAAGTGCCTAAAGAGCTCAGAGACAGAATTGTGGCAAGGCACAGATCTGGCCACGGTTACAAAAAAATTTCTGCTGCACTTAAGGTTCCTAAGAGCACAGTGGCCTCCATAATCCTTAAATGGAAGACGTTTGGGACGACCAGAACCCTTCCTAGAGATGGCCATCCGGCCAAACTGAGCTATCGGGGGAGAAGGGCCTTGGTGAGAGAGGTAAAGAAGAACCCAAAGATCACTGTGGCTGAGCTCCAGAGATGCAGTCGGGAGATGGGAGAAAGTTGTAGAAAGTCAACCATCACTGCAGCCCTCCACCAGTCGGGGCTTTATGGCAGTGTGGCCCGACGGAAGCCTCTCCTCAGTGCAAGACACATGAAAGCCCACATGGAGTTTGCCAAGATGGTGAGAAATAAGATTCTCTGGTCTGATGAGACCAAGATAGAACTTTTTGGCCTTAATTCTAAGCGGTATGTGTGGAGAAAACCAGGCACTGCTCATCACCTGTCCAATACAGTCCCAACAGTGAAGCATGGTGGTGGCAGCATCATGCTGTGGGGGTGTTTTTCAGCTGCAGGGACAGGACGACTGGTTGCAATCGAGGGAAAGATGAATGCGGCCAAGTACAGGGATATCCTGGACGAAAACCTTCTCCAGAGTGCTCAGGTCCTCAGACTGGGCCGAAGGTTTACCTTCCAACAAGACAATGACCCTAAGCACACAGCTAAAATAATGAAGGAGTGGCTTCACAACAACTCTGTGACTGTTCTTGAATGGCCCATCCAGAGCCCTGACTTAAACCCAATTGGTGAGAGACCTAAAAATCTCTGGAGAGACCTAAAAATGGCTGTCCACCAACGTTTACCATCCAACCTGACAGAACTGGAGAGGATCTGCAAGGAGGAATGGCAGAGGATCCTCAAATCCAGGTGTGAAAAACTTGTGGCATCTTTCCCAAAAAGATGCATGGCTGTATTAGATCAAAATGCTGCTTCTACTAAATACTGAGCAAAGGGTCTGAATACTTAGGACCATGTGATATTTCAGTTTTTCTTTTTTAATAAATCTGCAAAAATGTCAACAATTCTGTGTTTTTCTGTCAATATGGGGTGCTGTGTGTACATTAATGAGGAAAAAAATGAACTTAAATAATTTTAGCAAATGGCTGCAATATAACAAAGAGTGAAAAATTTAAGGGGGTCTGAATACTTTCCGTACCCACTGTATAACAGTCAGTGGAAGAAAATGGAGGAAGTCAAAAATCAGCCACAGAATCAAGAGCACCCATGGCCAACAGTTCATCTGATGATGAAGATTTTTTCGCTTCTTTGAAACAGACAACACATGAAGCCAGCAAAGAGTTGGATATCTGGCCTGTGTTTCAGACACCAGTGTTTCAGGCACTGCAGGATTGATTTTTAGCCCCAAAAGAGCTAGGCTTGACACTCACAATTTTGAAAATCAGCTTCTGCTTAAGTTAAATCTGAGGTTTTGCAACTTTGAGTAGCATGTTGCATACTGGCATTAGGTAGTAGTCTTATAGTTTGATAATTAAATACAATTAAACACAAACAGTTCTAAAGGAGGATAAAACTTTGTATGTGGTTCTTTCACTTCATGTTTTTAGAGATTAAAAGCTTAAACAAGAATCTCTAGTTTTCATTCTTGTTGTTACTTTTACTTTTTTAATACTCAAGTACAATTTTATTGTAGTACTTTTTTACTTTTACTCAAGTATGATTCTGGCCAGATACTTTTACTTTTAATTGAGTAAAATTTTCACTCAGTACTTGTACTTTCACTTGAGTAACATTTTTGAGTACTTTTTACACCTCTGATGTTCTGTAAATGTTAATAAATGTAAATTATCAATCACACGGCAGGGTAAGATGCTTATCCCTTTATATATATTGTATTATGTATTATGCTTCTTCATTTTAGTTGGAAAAGGACAGGGCTACGTCTACCTCCAGAAGAGCTGAAGAAAGCCTGTCCATGGCCTCTCAGGATTCCCAGGAAACAGCAACCTCAAGCCCACAATCTCAGCCTAATGATGTGAATATTTCTACTTTAAACATCATATCATAATGTTCCCTGGACATATTAAAATCTCACTTGTTTGCTTCCACTCATATTAAACATGCTCACAAATAAACCCATACAATCACAATTTAAGACACATTGAACATTACTGGCACACACACACACACACACACACACACACAAAGTGCTGGCAGTGGCTTTGACGTGTGATGACTATAAGAAAGAATGTGGGCCATAAACTAGTGGTGTCAAAATAATGTTTGTGAAGTGAAACATTACTCAAACCATGTTCATCCCTCTTTCTATTAGGATCATGGCTATGCCTTGCCTGCTTCTCCTACCGCTCTTAAGACCAGACTCAATGAAGCATTGGCAAGAGTGGAACGTCTAGAGCGAGAGAAGATGAATTCCATGGCCAGAGAAAAGAGGGCAAAAACCACAGTGAAGAGTCTTTTGGGGGATTTGAGGGAAAAGAACCTCATTAATGAAGAGCTCAAAGAGAAGCTTGAATTCTACTCTGGTAAGACAAAATTAGCACTTTGAAATTCATGTATATGTTATTCTTACTCTCTTATTAAACTCCTTATTTATTATCCGAAGGGGACTTATTCATTTTAAATCATAACATTTCAGATCTTCAGGTTGACCTCATGGCAAAGCAAGGCCACGAGTACACAAAGGACTACAGAGAGTTTGCGCTCACGCTCCATCTACATGGTCCAAAGCCATACAAATACCTCAGAGAGACTCGACATTTTCCCCTCCCACATCCACATACAATACAAAGGTAGGCTTAATGTTGTCAAATTTAATTTTTGTAAATTACTGATGCAAACACGCTGAAAAGCTTCTTCTCAGTTTTTTTTTTACAGGTGGCTGCGTTCGGTGGATGCCAAACCTGGCCTGAACAAGATGATGCTGGATATGCTGGAGAGAAGATGCCAGGGAGACCAGGCTAAATATGGATGTGTTTCACTAATGTTGGATGCCATGTCCATCAGAAAACATGTGCAATATAATCCACATACACAATCAATGTCTGGTTTTGTAGACATGGGTGATGGAAACAGTGAGACTGAGGTTGCTACCGAGGCTCTTGTGTTCATGGTGGTTGGCCTACAAGGACATTGGAAGGCTCCCATTGCTTACTTCCTGACCAAGTCTCTCTCTCCAGAAACCCAAAGGGTCCTTCTCAGTCATGCTTTGGAGGAGCTGCATGCACGGGGCATTAGGGTGGTATGTGTAACAATGGATGGTCATGCCTCCAATGTCAGCATGTGCAACTGTCGTGGCAGATTCGATGTCTCTTTGTCCCTTCAGATCTGGTCTCGAAGAAAAACTTCTAAGTTTCTAAGTTTCTAAGTCTAAGTTTCAGGTCTCAGAAAAACTCACAGAGTCGAAGTTCCAGGTCTCAGAAGTATTTAACTTTATTGTCAAGCAACAAAGTGAGATGCCAGCTCCACATCTGAGGCTCTCGTAGCCGGGGCAGTTTTATACATTTTTCTTATCTCTTAAAAACACACCAAATTAATTTCATTGGCTTTTTCTTATCTCTTAAAATACACCAAAGTAATATCATTGGCTGGTAATATTCACCCTAACAGTTATTTTCCATGATATCATCTACGGGGGCTCTTCTCCCACACCTCCTTCCGATGTACTCCCCGACCTTTCTGCCATAGACACTTCACTAATATAATTGCAGGTCAGGGATGAGACCAAGAACCCAGTCTCATCCCTGACTAAGACCCTTCTCCCCCGATCACTCAGTTTGGCCAGGCAGCCCACTCTAGGAAGAGCCCTGGTAGTTCCAAACTTCTTCCATTTACAGTGGAGGCCACTGTGCTCATTGGGACCTTCAATGCTGCAGAATTTTTTCTGTACCCTTCCCCAGATCTGTGCCGATACAATCCTGACTTTGAGGTCTACAGACAATTCCTTGGACTTCATGGCTTGGTTTGTGCTCTGACATGCACTGTTAACTGTTGGACCTTATATAGACAGGTGTGTGTCTTTCCAAATCATGTCCAATCAACTGAATTGACCACAGGTAGACTCCAATAAAATTGTAGAAACATCTCAAGGATGATCAGTGGAAACAGGATGCACCTGAGCTCAATTTTGAGTGTCATGGCAAAGGCTGTGAATACTTATGTACTTGTGTGGCTCTGGCTTTGTTTGTTTGCCCAATGCATTTATACCCTGTGTTCTCCCTCATTCCTCGTCTGTTCTCGTCTATGTGTAACATTTATGTGAGTGTATCCTGAACAGAGTATGTGAGTGGAGCGGAGTGGGAGTGGAGCGAGCAGCGGAGAGCTGTGATTTTTCCCGGAGCGAGGAGTGGAATTTTGTAATATCGGGCATCACGGTTTTCTCTCAATCCAAGAGTGCTCCGCTATCGCTCCATCACATGCACAGCTCATGTTAACCACCCATAATGCAACTGCATTATAGCATGAACGAATTCACGTGTAATGCTGCGTTCACACCGAACGCGTGTGGGGCTTCTGGAGCGTCTGATTTACATGTTAAGTCAATGTAAACGCGCGTCTAGAGGTCCTGCGGCGCGAATCGGCCGTTGACGCCCGAGTTGAAAAATCTGAACTTTGGCATAAATTCGCGGCGCGTTAACCAATCAGGGACTCTGCTTTGGGAGTTACGTGTTTATGACGTGATCAGTGGTGCACTGGAGACCAGAACAAAGATGGAGGACAAATTAATAGTTGCGGTGTGTGGCCACCCTGAATTGTACGATGTAGCATCATATTTTTATCGACACAGGAATAAAAAGGACCTTGCCTGGAAGAGGATAAGCGAGGAAATCGGACCATCAGCTGGCCCATCAGCTGCTGCTGTACCCACTGGTGTGTACAGGCATTTATTCTTTTGCTAACATGCTTCCAATAAACAGTATTCATTTCTGCTCAATAGAGTTATTGCTCATTTGCACTGCCTTATTTCAGATTTTCAGTTAAACTTTTCTGTGAACATCTTCTCATTGCACTATTTTTTTTTTTTTTACAGTACCACAATCGAAGAGGAGGAGAAGGCCTCGGGAAGAGTCTGTGAATTTTGAAAAGGAGCTGTTAACAGCTCTGAGATCCAGGCCTCAACCTCCTCCCTGCTCCGAGGATGAGCATTTTCTTTTAAGTCTGCTTCCGTCCCTGCAGAAGTTGCCGCCTCAGACGAAGGAATTCGTCAAATTTCAAATGCATAAATTAATTTATGAAAGCAGCACTGTTCTGCTTCTACGGAGGATCCTACGGAGTAGATTTTTTTAATTAAATGAGGCAGCAATTTCTGCAGGGAATGAAACAGACTTTGTCTCCTTTCTCCTCTTTAATTTGTGTCCCTCACTATCCCATCGTCCCTCTTCCAATGAATGGTCCTTTTTATTGCTGTCTCACATGTAAATGGTTTAAATGTTATTTTTTTTGAAGTTATTAATGTTAATTTGTCACATGTAAATAGTTCAAATGTTATTTTTATATTATTAAAGTTATTATTAATGTCAATCATTTTTATGTTTTTATTAATTCTATATTTGTAGTGACCAAAAGTTTGGTGTGGTACACAACAGAGTAAACCATTATATATGTCACAGGAAATTCCAGTCTGATTTAAAAAAAATAATAATTTTATTTTTTCAGTAAGATTAGATTACTTATGGCAAACATTTGTTTATTTGTACTATGTCATATTGCAAAAACACACAGTATAGCAAGACAACAAATAATTGTTTCTTTTTAAACAGACCTGTGCAAAAAATTATTTAAAGTTTTACTATTTATCATGTTTTAATCACTTCACCTTATCAACTGTTGTGGAAAACAAACTCAGCAAACGTTAGTGTTATGTGACAGTTATGACTCAGGAAATAAAAAAATGTGCATGTTGTGATGGAGCTGACGAAGCCTGGAACCGAGGCAACATCAGAGTCACTTTAGAACCTCCTGATAAGTGCAAGTGAGTTGAGGTGCAGCCATTACCTGCAAACAGGGAAAACACAAGAGAATAACACATTATAATACAAGGTATGTTTATAAAAGAGATATAACTATATATAGTCAAGCTCTTTGTAGTTTTGTGGGTGGCTCTTAAAAGAGCCGTTGTGGGTCAGTCCTTGGGAGGACATGACAGAAAAAATTATTCAGTGGGCTGCCATGAGACTGCTCCTTCCGCAGAAAAGTGGGCCATAAAGGTGTCTCTCACTCGGAGTGCCTCTCTGGAGGAGTTATTGGCTGCAACCCGTCCCAGACCTGGCAGCGGCTCCTCTCCGGTGGCCACAACCTCCCTCACTGCAGGTGCCTGTCTCGCTGCTGAGGACCTCATAAAATTGTGGAGAACACATGTCGCCTTCACACATTTCTCCGCAACTTCAGGGTGGACCTCAATCAGGCGGCGGTACAGCCTCCACTGCGCAGACAGCATCCCAAAGGCATCCTCCACCACCAGCCGGGCTCGGGAGAGGCGGTAGTTGAGGATGCGCTTCTCTCTGGGAAGGACACGCCCAGGGAATGGACGCATCAGGTTTCTTCGCAGCGGGAAGGCCGCATCTGCTACAAAGACATGGGGCTGGGGTCCTCTATGGTCCACTCCGGGTATTGGATGGTCAGGTGGCAGATGGAGTGTGCCACTACGAAGCGCCTGACCAAAGGCGGAGTTGGCCAGTATCCCACCATCGCTCGTCCTGCCGTATCCCCCGACATCAATCACCCGGAAGCGACTGTGTGCATCCACAACCGCAAGGAGAACTATAGAAAAGGTTCCCTTATAGTTGTGGAACTGGGATCCTGAGTTGGGGGGTGCCTTTAGAACAACGTGTTTGCCGTCCAGTGCTCCACCGCAGAGCGGGAAGTTCCACCGCTGATGGAAGTCCTCCGCAATGGACCTCCAGTCATCTGTGGAGGGCACAGCCATAAACTCCCCCACCAGGCAGTCCCAGATGGCAGTGACCACGTCGGGGATGATGCTGCAGACTGTGGAGACACCAACCTGGTCCTGAATGAGTCCCCAGTGGCGAGAAACCTGAAAAAACAGTTATAAATACTATAAATGTACTTGTACTTATATAGTACTAATTAATAATTATAAAGGACTAATGCTTAATGTTTTACTTTACCATATGCTGAGATTTGTTTGCTCCAGGCGCTCTGCAGCTGGAATTGAGCGCCTGAAGTTGGTGTCCTGGTACAAAATCCGCGCACCAATGCGGGCCAACAGGTCATCAAACTGGGACCGAGACAGACGGAAGTACCACTGAAAGTGGCCGTCATCCAGACGCAGCTCCTTGGAGTAAATGGTGAAACTCACCAAACTGGGAGCGTCTCTGGACAATCTCATGAACCCAGACATGGCGAGCCCGCCAATGCCGCTGATGGGCTTTACGAAGTGAATAAATACAACCTACTCTCTCAGCAACATCCATATCCGCCATTATCAAGCAAGGTACAGTACCGCGCCAGGCAGAAGCTCCTCCCATGACGCGAATTTGCGTCTGAACACACTTTGTTTAGACGCGCGAATTGAGTGAATTTTACGCGCGTCTGAAGCGTCTGACTTCAAAATGTTCAAGCGTCCAACTAGACGCGTCTGGCGCGAATTTGACGCCCCAGACGCGTTCGGTGTGAACGCAGCATTAAGAATAGTTAAGCTCCATTGAAAGAAAAATGGATAATCTTAAATATTACATTGAACAAAGTGAACAAAAATACAAATGTATCTTAAAAGATAAAGATGGGGCACGAGAAAGTGAGTGCGGGGAGGTGATCACGACAACAAAAGGATCGTTGTGGAATCTGAAAAGACATGTGTCAAGGCACACATGGAACAAAAATGTAAAGGTAAGTAACTCTTTGTATCTATCTCCAAATATTAAATGCAGCATTCTAATTTAATTGCCACCTTAACTGTAATGTTAACTGTAATGTCTTAACTGTAACGACCTAAGCCACCAACTCAATGAATTTGTTAATTTGTAATTTTGTATTACTGATTACTACTCAAAATTAATTTTAGTGTAATATTTACTTGCAGAGGAAGAAGCAAACATGTAAAGAGGCTGAGAAGAGTAGATTCAAAAGCTTATTTCAACAAAAAACAAAAATAAATATATCAGAGGAATATAGAGGAAGTGTGAACTGGACCAGGCCTTCTTTAAAATGGTCTACATGGACTATGAGCCACTCACCAAAGGAGAAAGTGAGGGGATGCGTTATTTTGCGAACATTGCACTACATCCCAACTTGCTACAGCATGGTCCGTGACACACTCATGCCACATGCCTTATTCGAGTTCGAGGATACGCTGCACACTCTCCTACAGCACATCAATGGACTCTCATTGGCTGTTGATATTTGGACAAGCTGAAGGGGTCACAGTCTTCACCTGAGATGTCTGATCCACTTACTCCAACTGTCTATAAAAGATGCAATTGCGAAGCATTGTGCAGTCAATTCAGTAATCAACAAGGTCGGAAAAGTAGTCAAAACAGTAAGAAACAGCACACTGACCACAGAGGAAATCAACAAATTAGGTGTTCGTCCCACAACTGTGTGCACAACCAGATGGAACAGTCAGTTGTGCATGATAGAATCAGTGCTAAAAATGTTTGGGAAGGATGTGCTGTGGCAAAACAGGCTGACATCGATCACCGGTCTCTTGCTTCAAGGCTTAGTGAGAGTAATTAAACTGTTTGCCGAACTGACAGATAGTTTACAAAAAGAACTAGGAAACCTGCCCAGACAGCATCATAATGTGACCCAGATCCGGCCCATGTCTGATACATGTGGATTACACACAGACCAGATGTGGGCTGGATCTGGGCCGATATTATGTTGCTGTCAGGGTGGGGATGATCCTGGAGACATTTATTGATTGCTGAAGAATTGATAGTAGAATTAAAGGGGTGGTTCAATGCGATTTCACTTTTTTAAATTTAGTTAATGTGTAATGTTGCTGCTTTAGCATAAACAGTATCTGCAAAGTTACAGCGGTGAAATTTCAATGCAAACGGAGATATTGTCTTGTAAAGTTATGGCAGTTTAATGCCTACAAAAACGACCGGTTTGGACTACAACAAGCTTTTCCCGGGTTGGTGACATCATAAACCCAAAGTGGGCGAGGCCATGTGGCACAGCATAATGGAAGCGGAAGAGTTATGTACACCGGACGTGAGCGGCACGACGCGTCAAAAGATAATAGAACCCATTATAATCTAATATTTTCTACACTGGATGCGGCGCTGAAGACAGCTTTCAGAATCTACACGAGTTCAATGCTGGATTTGCACAAAGGCTATTGCTAAAAGAAGCAGTTCCCACTTTAAAAGCAGAAGCTGCTATTTATTGGCTTCAAACTGTAAGTACGTTTTATTGTTTGTACATGTCTTTTAAGCTTATAGTTCTGTTGCTATTTTTGGTTGCATTGTTACGTCCCACATAAGTCTAAGGGTAAATGTGGATGCAACATTTACATCATTTACATTTATTTACACAGGGGTGTGGCGTTTCCGGAAGCTTCAGCGAAATCACGATACACTGGGCCAGCTACCAACCTGCTAACCAATCTAAGCACACTGCGTATTTCGGAGGGAGTGGTTTCTTAGAAGCAGGAAGTCAAACAAGCTGTTCATATGACAGTGGAAACAGAGGTGTAGAATAAAGGTAAAATATATGAAAAATACAGCGTTTTCAAAAAAACAAAGCATTAAGACATGTTAAACTGTGTCCCAAAAACACAATCAAGCCTAGAAAAAACTACTGAACCACCCCTTTAAAATACATTGGGAAATACCAGGTCTGCTGCTAGGAAAGTACCCAAAAGATGTGTGTTTAACGTATGGGAACAAGAATAAACAATGGAAAGTACCAAAAATATCCTTACATAAAGATTTTAAAAAATGTATGAGAAGTAAAAATTAGTGGTGGCAGAACGCCAAGGTGCAGCTAAAAAAGAAAGATAACTGAGAGAATTCCCATTGGACCTATAGCAAAAAGAAAAAGGTATATGAAACAAAGTTTTGCAGCTCAGATGTGAAGCTGGCATCTCACTTTGTTGCTTGGTCATAAAGATTATCTTCTGAGACCTGGAACTTCTGACTTTCTTTGGGACCAAAGAACTGAAGAGACACTGAGACTGCAGATTGCAACATGCCCTTGGACACCATGGACATTCCTTATGTTGCCCTGTTGTGCCTGGAGCAGGAAGACCATTTGCTGGAAAACCATACCCGGGATTTCCTCCAGTTAGCGTGCCAAACGCACTACCCAGACCACTCGCTCTGTATATTCTACATCACAGGCCTGAGCGAGCAGTCCAAGGCATGCCTTCCAGCGGATGGTCTACAAGAGGATTTTGCCACATTCGTGGAATGGGTGCTGGTGAACAATGACTCACCATTTACCATCGGCCCCGCAGAGGATGACTTCGCCACCAGTCCCACACCACCGCCAGAGACCAGTCAGCCACCACCAGCGAACAACACGACAGAGGTGTTACATGAGCCCACCGCAGATTGAGGAGGCCATCCTACCACTATGGATGAGCCAGGACCAAGGATAAGGTTGGAGGTTACCATCGTCCCGGGGCACGCTTCACATCAAGGATCTGACTAGGTGCACGAGCTGGCAACACCAGTCATCGCTGAGGGAGTGCTCGTAGAGCTCGAGGGCTGGGAGGAAAGCCCCGCCCACAACACCACCACTGTGGTTGAGTTGACTGTAGTCCCTAGTAATTATTCCTGAATTCCCTGTATGACCACCCAGCCTCCGTCTCCCGCCTCCTCATTCAGCCAGTTCCTCAGCCCCACCATCGCTACTGACCTTCAGCCACTTTACATCTTTCACATGCCAGGTAGAGATGCCAAGTTTCTTCAGGTCACCAGCACAGATGATCCCCTGTCTCTGCCTCCAGCCTCTGTGCCCTCTGCTTCACCTTGGCCCATCGACTCTACAGCTCCACCAGACACCATCGGCCATACAGCTTCTCCGGGCTCTCTCGTTTCTCCTGCTCTGCCTTAGTCAGCCGTCGACCTACCTGCACCTTCGGCTCCGTCTGCCTCCGCCTTCCTTCCAGCTCCGCCTCCATCCTCAGTCCCACCAGCTAAGCCTCTGCCCCCTGGACGTCCGCATCCACCTCCGACGCTCGTTGCCATGGCTCCTCTTTGGTCTCCAGGAAAATCAGATGGGCGTGGGCTCATTGGCTCCATCTGGGTCTCCTTCTTTGGCTGCATCTTCGTCAGTCATCCCCAGAGTGTCATCCGCCATCGAGTCATCTCCTCCCTGGCTTCTCCCGCCTTCGACTGCCCTGGGGTCTCGTTCTAAACAAAGGAACATGCCTGTGCTTTTAAAACGCCAACAATTGGAAAAGATGGAAAAACTTTTTACACTGTTTTAAAACACAGCACGAGAAACTGAAAAAGCAGAGAGATGCAAAGATGCCTGTTTAATGCATTAATCTAGTTTATATAAAAAACAACTTTTTTCTCTTTATTTTTTTCATCACCACTAGGCTAGCTAGGGTGAACAAAGTGCAAGAATTGATATTAAAATCTATATTATTTGAAGTTTATAATATGAGTGAGTCTTCAAAAAGATCAGGGTAGCTACTCGCCAATAGCAGATTACAAGAGGGCAATATCTTTATCCATTATCTACTATTGAACTATTCAGAAATGTGTCTAAAGTCCACATTCTTTTACTTCATATTTCATAGCTTTCCAATATGATCACTGTTGATGAGGAGCTTAATATGATCGCTATTCCTAACGCTGTACCGTACACCATACCTGAGCGCGCAATAGAATCGTCCCCCATTAAAACCATTGTGTATAGGTGCATTTAAAACATTAACCCTTATTTTTTTGTTAGGTTTTTAATGACATTTTTATATTTAATTAAAGTGACACAGAGTAAAAAACTGAAAAATCACTAAACAATCCTTAGGGGGGCTGCGCCAATGCAAAGCACAAATTTTTGGTGGGGCTAAAGCCCTAGCAAATCCTCTCAGCTTGGCGCCGCAACCGGACTGAACATGTCTGATCCCTTCGGATTCGAATCTCATTTAAAATGTGATATTGTAACTGTTACTGGGTAAGAAATTACATTGTTATTGATAGACATTTCTTAAATACACAACTTTAGCAGGATCTGTCTAAAGTTTTCATGGAACAAACTTAATTTTCAGTCATTAATCTAAGTAAATTTACTCTCATTACATATACAACCTATGCAATTTACATTTCTTCAAAAAACAAAACAAAAATACATCTTCTTATAAATGTATAATATTTTAATTGATCTAAAATTTGTGATTTATGGCCATCCACTTTATAAGCTGAAAGTGCAACATCATTCAGGGTGGGTTGAGCAGGTGTGAGTACAAATGTGGTATTGCTGAGAGTTGTTAAAAAATTGTTTTCTTTGTGTGTGGAAGGACATATTTTCAGCCAAGCGCTGTGTGTATATAAACACCAATAAATACCATTGTACTGAAGTGTGATTGTGCCCGAGTCATAATTTCTTGTACAGAACCGTTATTACCATCACACTGCTTTACAGACACACATGGTTTGTACACGTCACTCAAACACAGAAGCAGGAAACAGGAAACTCTTCAGTTCAGAGACAGATAAACTGAAGTGTAGTTGAGCTGTTGTGTGTTTGTGTCTCTGTATTTATGCAGTAAAATGGCAGAAGCCAGATTTTCTCAGGATGAATTCCTGTGTCCAGTGTGTCAGGATATACTGAAGGATCCAGTGACCACTTCCTGTGGACACAGTTACTGTAAAAGCTGTATTACAGACTGCTGGGATCAGGAGGATCAGAAGAGAGTCTACAGCTGTCCTCAGTGCAGACAGACCTTCAGTCCAAGACCTGCTTTAGCTAAAAACACCATGCTGGCTGAAGTGGTGGAGAAACTGAAGAATACTGAAATTACTGCTGACTGTTTTGCTGGAGCTGGAGATGTGCAGTGTGACGTCTGTACTGGAAGAAAACACAAAGCCGTCAAGTCCTGTCTGGTGTGTCTGGACTCTTACTGTCAGAATCACCTTGAACAACATGAGAGTTTGTTAAAAGGAAAGAGACACAATCTGACTGATGCCACTGGACGACTGCAGGAGATGATCTGCCAGAAACACAACAAGATCCTTGAGGTTTTCTGCCGCACTGATCAGAAGTGTATATGTGTGTTGTGTACGATGGATGAACATAAAAACCACGACACTGTATCAGCTGCAGCACAGAGGACAGAGAAACAGGTATGAACTTAAAGAGGTCCCGTTATGCTCATTTACAGGTTCATAATTTTGTTATGGGGTCTACTAGAATATATTTACATCATTTAATGTTCAAAAAACTCATTTTCTTATAATTTATATTGTTGCAGTGCCCGTTTTCACCCACTGTCTGAACTGTTTTAGTTTCGGTTTCTTTAACCCTCTGGGGTCTGAGGATTTTTGGGGCCCTGGAGAAGTTTTGACATGCCCTGACGTTTGTGCTTTTTTCAGTTGTTCATAAACATATTAAAGGTGCCCTAGAATTAAAAATTGCATTTATCTTGGCATAGTTAAATAACAAGAGTTCAGTACATGGAAATGACATACAGTGAGTCTCAAACACCATTGTTTCCTCCTTCTTATATAAATCTCATTTGTTTAAAAGACCTCCGAAAAACAGGCGAATCTCAACATAACACCGACTGTTACGTAACAGTCAGGGTGTACGGCCCCAATTAGGGCTGGGCGATATATCGCATGAGATTGTCACGCGCATTTCGTCAGTAAAGCCGATTCCCTGATTACCGCTAAATCGACATCACCTGCTTTCAAATGCAGCGGTATTTAATAGACAGAGCCGTAGGTCACTGAAAAGCCACGCAATATCGCGTTCATTATCGAAGGCGATTCATCTGCGATACGAACGCGATATTGCGTGGTTTTTGTAAGACACTTTTTGTCAAGAAACACAGTATGCGTGGGGGTGTGAATCTGCATGAATAATGGGCCATTTACACCTGAGAAGACAAAGGAATCACATAGTAATGATCTGAAATGACTTGCATATTAATGAGGCATTTCAGTCAGGTAGGCTGTGAAAAAAACCCTCTGTAATAATGTCTCAGCTCATCATAAACAGCAATACTGTGAAATATTATTACAATTTAAAATAATGGTATTCTATTATATTCTTTAAAATATAATGTATTTCTGTGGTGCAAAGTGTCTGAACAATTATGTTACCTCTATGGCATTTCATATAGGCTTTTAGCTTAAAAGCATGCACATTTGGAGAAATATTGATGGATTCTTATATATTTATGTCAATTTTCTATACTGAGAAATAATATTTATTGTCATCACTATGAGTGCTGGATACTGTGTTTTTAATTCATACTTGCAGCCGGAGGGTGCTCTTTACACCTTTAGTCCACAAATTTATAATATAAAGAAGAAAAGGAACTAGGAACTAACTGCATGTCTTCTAGAGATCGCTAACCATTGCTTTAACATCCAAATAAACACTTTTCAAGACAATAAATACACGATTGAGACGATAAATGCATGTATTGCCTCTGAATTTGCCTCTGAATAGCGCTCGCTCCGTGGGCGTGGCCGCATTAGCGGATAATGAGCTGAATCACAGACTTCTGACATGGCTCTCTTTTCATACAGATTACATAAACACAGAATGTTTGTTTTCTATTTGACTTGCACGATTTAAAACCTGACATTTCAACATTTCTTTAGACGTGTCATTTTTTTGTCATTAGTATTCATAAGTTACAGTTCATTTTCTGAGAACTATCATATTGGACTTCGTTCAGAGGGAGAGGAGAGATCACGCATCATGTTAGTTTTCTTTATTTTACAAAAAGCACAACATTGTGTTTTTACTCTGAGTGTACACAAATAAAAGAAGATATTCTATAGTTTCAATTGATATATTACTTATGTCTCTATGACAAGAAATGACGGAGTATTTTAAGTCTGTTTTGCTGCAATGTGAAAAAAAAACCTGCAAAACGCGCCGGCGCGTTTTCAGACCTCAGAGAGTTAAGGCAAGCGTGAGCTTAGGGGGCGGGGAGCACGAGAATTAAAGGGGCCGCGCAGCATAAATTGGCTCATATTTAATGATGCCCCAAAATAGGCAGTTAAAAAAATTAATTAAAAAAAATCTATGGGGTATTTTGAGCTGAAACTTCACAGACACATTCAGGGGACACCTTAGACTTATATTACATCTTGTAAAAAAACGTTTGATGGCACCTTTAATGGAAAAAGTGTCATTACACTGTATTCAGCACAAACTATGCTACCATAATATGTGAGAAACATGTATGTACATGTTTGTGTTTTTGAAGGAATAATGTTCATGCGTGGTTATTGAAAAAACAAAAAACTTAAGTCACTGAAATAAGGTCAAAAAAAAAATAATGTTATATATGTGTTCACAAGACTTCTGGGTATTGGAGGTTGTAGACTAGAGTTTTTGCTTCAAAATGATGCATTAATTATTCTGCCCGCTTGTTCATACAAAACAATAGAGAGATTTAAATTTTCTATCTTTTAATCTTTGGTCAAGAAACACAGTATGCGTGGAGGCTTGAATCATCATGAATAATGGGTCATTTACACCTGAGAAGACAAAAGAATCGCATAATGAGCTGTAATGACCTGCATAAATAATGAGGCCTTCCAGTCAGGTAGGCTGTGAAAAAAGCTCATCATGGTGTATATCAAACATACAGAAAAAACAGCAATACTGTGAAATATTATTACAATTTAAAATAATGATATTCTATTATATTCTTTAAAATATAATGTATTTCTGTTATGCAAAGTGTCTGAACAATTATGTTACCTCTATGGCATTTCATATAGGCTTTTAGCTTAAAAGCATGCACATTTGGAGAAATATTGATGGATTCTCATATGTTTGTCAATTTTCTATACAGAGGAGTAATATTTATTCAATATTTATTGTCATAACTATGAGTGCTGGATACTGTGTTTTCAATTCATACTTGGAGCCGGAAGGCGCTCTGTGCACCTTTAGTCCACCAATGCCTCCTAAAGAAGAACAACCATGTGACTCTCCAGGAACTAACAGAGGCCAGAGATCGCTAACTATGGCTATTCAAAACACTTTTCAAGACAATAAATACACGATTGAGACAATGTATACATGTATTGACCTATTGACTCAGAATTTGCATCTGAATAGCGCTGGCTCCATGGGCGTTGCCGCATTAGTGGATAATGAACTGAATCACAGACTTCTGACATGGCTCTCTTTTCATACAGATTATATAAACAGAGAATATTTGAGAATATTCAGAGAGAGATGACAGATCACGCATCATGTTAGTTTTATTTATTTTACAAAAAGCACAACATTTAGTTTTTACTCTGAGTGTACACAAATAAAAGAAGATATTCCACAGATTAAAATTATGTATAACTCTTAACTGTATGTGCAACATTGACAGTATTTTGAGTCTCTTTCACACTGGTAAGAAAAAAACCATGGTGACTTTTTGTCCCTACTGTTTATGTTCACAGACATAACCGACTGTTTATGTGAACTTTGTGTTTTTGACAACCTTGTGTGTATTTGACAGTTTAAGCACAATAAAACATGAAAGAGAAGTTAGTTTGATACTCATGAGATGTCTGACAGCCAGCTTTCTGTGCGTTTGCTTTAGATGTGTTCGCTCAGAAAATTATATATTAGAAGTTTAAACTGATATAACTTTCAAACGCATGCAGAAGATAAACTTTCATGCAGAAGAACCCCACTGTCCCTGAGCGCGATCGCAAAAACAAGAAGATGTCTCTTTACTCTCGGAGGCAGATGTTTCCAAACTCATCCTTTCCAATCACCCTACTACCTGTCCGCTTGACCCTATCCCCACTCATCTTCTTCAGGCCATCTCCTTCTCAATTCTACCTGCACTCGCTCACATTATCAATACTTCTCTTCACACTGGTACATTTCCTACAGCATTTAAGCAGGCTAGGATTACTCCACTACCTAAGAAACCCACTCTAAATCCAGCACTTTCAGAAAACTACAGACCGGTTTCCCTTTTTCCATTCATTCCAAAAACACTTGAGAGAGTTGTGTTCAACCAACTATCTACTTCTCTCACACAGAACAACCTCCTTGACAACAACAAGTCTGGCTTCAAGAGTGGCCACTCAACAGACTGCCCTGCTCTCAGTCACTGAAGCCCTGAGACTGGCACGTGCAACTTCAAAATCATCAATACTCATCTTGCTGGATCTGTTGTCTGCTTTTGACACAGTTAACCACCAGATCCTCCTGTCAACACTCACGACAAAGGGCATCTCAGGAACCGCACTCCAGTGGTTCAAGTCTTACCTCTCAAGTTGGTTCTTCAGGGCATCTTGGAGAGGTGAGGTATCTAAGTCGCATCATCTTGCTACTGAGGTACCTCAGGGCTCCGTGCTTGGACCACATCTCTTCTCCATCTACATGTCATCACTAGGATCTGTTATTCAGGAACATGGTTTTTCCTATCACTGTTATGGTAATGACATACAGCTCTACCTCTCATTCCAACCAGATGATCCGACTGTTGCTGCTCGCATCACAGCCTGCCTGACAGCCATTTCTGCCTGGATGAAGGACCATTACCTTCAACTCAAGCTTGCAAAAACAGAACTGCTTGTGGTCGGTGCCAACCCAACACTTCATCATAACCTTTCCATTCAACTTGGGTCGTCAACCATTACTGCTTCCAGAATAGCCAGGAACCTTAGAGTGGTGATGGATGATCATTTAAGCTTCACATATCATTTCGCTACAACGACCCCGTCCTGCAGATTTGCCTTATACAACATTAGGAAGACTTGACCCTTTCTATCGGAGCATTCCACACAAATTCTTGTCCAAGCTCTTGTTCTATCCAGACTGGACTATTGTAATGCTCTCTTGGCTGGCCTTTTCAAGGCTCTAATGTATGCCAACAGAACAATCACTGGCTCTGCACCACTATTCCTAAATTCACTACTTTAGACTTATGTGCCCTCCAGAAGTTTGCGTTCTGCAAGTGAACAGCCACTTGTGGTGCCATCCCAAAGGGGCACAAAATCACTCTCACTGATCTCTTCTTGGTCTGTTCCCTGCTGGTGGAATGACCTGCCTAGCTCTATCTGGGCAGCTGAGTCTTTAGCCATTTTTTTAAAAACTAAAGACATATTTTTTTTTGTCAACACTTGACACAGTAATATTAACACTTTTTCTACTTCTATTCTCTCTTTCAATCTATTAAAAAAAATCCTTACTACGAGCACTTTGCTGGATAAACTGGGACTTGACATGGCACTTGCACTCGTGTTGATTTGATTGCTTCTACTGTTCTCTTATGTATGTCGCTGTATGTAAATGAGTAAACAATTTTTGGGTGAACTATCCATATAAAACTAGGGATTGATTTAAATAATGAATGAATCTATAACTTTACCATGCAAAACCACTTCACTGATACTGGATTCATATCTGTTTACTTGATGATTTATGTGATGTTTCTCCTGTCATTGGTGTGTCCTTTAGCACCAGCTGAAGGAGACGCAGAGGTCGTTCCAGCAGAGGATCCAGCAGAGAGAGAAAGATCTCCAGCAGCTGAGAGAGGCTGTGAAGTCTCATAAGGTGAGTCTGGAGAACAAGAGAAGTTTGGGAACTCTTAGTCAGGACTCACTGAAACCACTGTGTGATTGTGATGTGTGTCCTAACAGAGCTCTGCACAGACAGCAGTGGAGGACAGTGAGAGGATTGTCATTGAGCTCATCCCCCCCATCGAGAGAAGCCGCTCTGAGGCCACACAGTGGATCAGAGATCAGGAAAAGACTGCAGTGAGTCGAGCTGAAGGACGACTGGAACGACTGGAGCAGGAGATCAATGATCTGAGGAGGAGAGACTCTGAGCTGGAGCAGCTTTCACACACACAGGATCACATCCATTTCCTGCAGGTAACAGAGATCTAGAAGAACAGGATCATAGTGGACTTGAGCAAGAGACTCGCAGAGAAACATTTCATGAGAGCAGAATGAGCCACTGACTGAAGTGTTAATCTGTGTGTTCGGTTATTATATCATCATTAGTCAGATTATTTGCCAGTAACAGGAAGTGAGGCTGTATATTATCAATGCTTCAGTTTATTTAAAACACAAAACCTGACTTTGGGATCATGTCCTAAGAGTCCTTGTGAATATCAGAGCCACTAACTGCTCAAAAGTTATAAATAATGGTCAATCTACTCATTGCCTTTGAACTGATTTTCCTGATCAAATCTACTCAACCCTGTCATGTGACTCCATTGATGCTCTTGATGTTACATTTATGTTATTGGCAGACGTCTGATCATCAAGTGTTTTACTAGAAGGTTACATATAGTGTAAGTGTCAAATGCTAGAACTTGTAGCTCTAACATGATATAATGAATATGAGAAGAATGAAGCTTATGCTGTGAAAGTGCTGGATTGAGGAGAGTTACTAAAGATCAACAAGATCCACTCAAATCTGACAGTAGAGCAGGTTATTGTCTGAAGTGTGGAGGTGATGAGCTTTGATTTCTGTTTTCTGTAGAGTTTCCAGTCTCTCTCAGCTCCTCCTGAATCTACAGATGTAAATGACGATCCCTTCAGTTCTCTCTCCTCTTTTGATTTTGTGAGAGAATCTGTCCTTCAGCTGAGAGACAAACTGGAGGATTTCTGCAAAGAGGAGCTCAAGAAGATCTCTGACAGAGGTAAAGTCCTGGAGATTCATCTGCTCTCAGAAATTATCCTCCATCATCTCATATCATGTAGAAGATCATATTAGAAATGTCTTAGGAACGGATGCAGGGATCATTTTCTCTTGACATGATAATCACACTCTTCATGTCTGTTGATTTCCACAGTCACTTTCACCAACATTGTTCCCAGGACCAGGAACGACTTCCTACAATGTAAGTCACTAAGAAAACAAGTAGAAAAACTCACTGAGTGTGTTCATGTTCTTCCTGTAGAAGGAGAAAGAAAACATGACAGAAGAGTTTTATACTTGATCATGTAAATGATGATTTGCACAGGATATCTGGTAAACTGTACTGAGACACTGCTGATATATTGAACATGAAGAGTTCAGATACATTACAGTTTTTTTTTTTTCAACTGGTTACACACAAAATCCTTATTTGTCACACAATTTCTGAAACACTCAAACACCAGAACCACACACCAAATCTGCAAAACCACACACTGATTCTCGGCCTTTGACTTGCTAAACACACATGATTCTCTATGTAACACACAAAAATCTAACAGGAAGTATCTTGATTTCCTTTTTCAAACACAACCATTGTTACTGTCCAAAATACACATGGTTGACATATTTCTTTTCTTTAGTACTGTGTAATACTGTATTCACAACCACAAATGCTTACAGTAAAAAATAGTTTGGTTTCAATATTGCTTTAGTGTTTACCGTGAATTTTTCAACATCTCTCTGCCAATTTCAATCTTGTACAGAAATGTACGTAAGAGCTCATGAAAAAAGAGCTTTAGGTTTTGAATAACTGTGTGTATATGATGTATCTAAAAATAGAATATTATGGCAAAGGTGTTTGCAACGTAAGTCAAATGTTTGCTTTTGAGATGTGTTTGTGGTATTTTGAATGCAGTGCTTCATTTAGCAGGAGATGTGAGGCATTTTGCATTTTGTGTGCGCAATTCTTAGATTTGGGATTTGTGTGTAAAGTTTTGAAGAAAAAAAACTGTAAAAGTTTAGATGAATTCATAATTCCTGATTCTGATGTTTTTTTTATCTCCATCAGATTCCCATCAGCTCACTCTGGATCTGAACACAGTGAATAAACACCTACGTCTGTCTGAGAGGAACAGAGTGATTACTGGCACTCAAACAGAGCAGCCGTATCCTGATCATCCAGACAGATTTGATAATTGGGAGCAGGTGTTGTGTAGAGAGAGTGTGTGTGGACGCTGTTACTGGGAGATTGAGTGGAGTGTTGGTGTGCGTATATCAGTGTCATATAAGAGCATCAGCAGGAAAGGAGAGGGAAAAGAGTGTTGGTTTGGATCTAATGATCAGTCCTGGAGTTTGTTCTGCTCTCACTCCAGATACTCATTCAGACACAATAACAGAGGGACTAATCTCCCAGTAAAGTCCATCATCAGCAGTAGAATAGGAGTGTATGTGGATCACAGTGCAGGAACTCTCTCCTTCTACAGCGTCTCTGGAGACACAATGATCCTCATCCACACAGTCCAGACCACATTCACTCAACCGCTCTATCCTGGGTTTAGTATTTATTATAAATCATCAGTGAAATTGTGTTGATGAATCAGAACAGATTGTAGAGATTCTACCCATAATGCTTTGAGCTCATGATAAATCAGTAACACTGGCTACGTTTACATGCACCGATTTTCGTCAATCCGAATTAATTGAATCTGATTGCAGATATGTTTATATGTACTCTAAACATTGTAATCTGATTCAAATATCCATTTAAATGTGTTTTATATACATTCTGATTAAAATTTTTGCACACTCGCTCTGCGTGTGTGACGTCATATCAGTCACACTTGTGGTAACCCGGGTTGTGTCAACAGACGATGATCATGTATCGATGATAACCAGAGATATTGTCAAAAGCATCAAATCTTGGCAATATTAAGAGGATTTGGTATTTCCAATTAATGTAGGCCTGTTACATTCTTCTAGTCTATTATTATTACTATTAGGTTTGCTTCTTTTATTATCAAATTAATATTATATGTGCTGTGAGGATAATAAAAGATTAGGCTATTAGCAATCTTTGAAAATGTTTTTAACATTTTAGTTCTATTACACAATGAATTATAGGCCTATAATTAAAATTATTAAGAGTGTAGGCTATAATATTTCCGAACACTGCAGTCATCAATGAATTTAAGTGCAACTTTACTTTGAGCACCGACTTTAAGAAAACAACCTGTTTAACATGAAATTCTCATTTGTTTCTCTAGCCTATATGTACGGCCACAAGAGAAATAATGGAATAAATTCGTCTCTGAGAGAATATGCTCCGTTAATGCAGCGTCAGACAGCTCCGTCACTTACTTTCAATTTCTGTAGTGAATACTGACCGAGGTTGAGACTTTTTCACTGGCATAACGTCTAGGTTACTATTGTAACCCCCGTTCCCAGAAGGAGGGAACAGAGACGTTACGTCGATACTGACGTAATGGGATCTCACCTGGGAGCCCAATCACCTCCAAGGGTACAAAACAAGCCAATGGGATTTGGCCTGTGAGATTTACATGCCGGGCCCCTCCCCCGGCATCCGGGTATAAATAGGGCCGGCATACTCACCTTCATTCATATTTTTGCTGAGGAGCCGAGATAGGTATCTGGCCACTCAGCGGTGACTCAGAGCTATGGCAAGGGAACGTAACGTCTCCGTTCTCTGCTTTTGGGAATGGGGGTTACAATAGTAACCTAGACATTCCCATTCAGTCAGTCACATTCAACGTTACATCGATACTGACGTAACGGGGTCCCGTGGAAAGCACCATAGCAACTGAACCACGTTACGAGTGTTAGGGAGGCAGATGCTGGCAGGCCGTAGCGTGCCCAATGCAAATGCGGCCCATACTCGCAACCCTCCAGCGCCCAGAGTAAGCCCAGGAATGTCTTCCATACCAGTGGGATGGAGAGGACAGAGCGTTACAATGGAGAGGTCGAAGCTGCTGTTCCTTACCCATGGGGAAGAGTGCTTCGGAACTCAATTCCCACGTTTTTCAGCCATGACCAAAACGCCAGGAAAGCATTCCCCGAGGAGGGGAAAGCTACGGAGACCACACCCTGCCCGAGGGGAGGTAATGTGTGGAAAACACATATGGACTGGCCTGAGGACAGTAACGCATATGCAGAAGTAACGCAGAAGATCTCTGATGTAGGTCCTACTTTCCGGGAGGAACATACTAGCAATCAGAGACAGGGCAAAACGAAGCTGCCCAGGGAAAGACACGGGTTTACCATCAGGGAAACCGTACCGTGGAAAAACACATATGGGATTACCCGCGGGGAATCACAGCATATGGGCATCTAGCACAGTACAAGGGCAGACCAACCAGGCATACACACGAGTACTGGACCTAGCGCCGGACGCCTCCACCACGTCTGGCCACCGCAAGATGCAGGAGGAACTCCACAGGGTTCACCGTTACGTGGAACTGAACTGAGGAGCGGGAAAAGTGCTCGCATTCCCTCTCCCGAGGGAAGTGGCACAGCAAGCGAACACCCATGGCTACAAGAAGATAGCACACGTGTGGACACCGGTTCCACTCGGATATTGTAATATCTCGCGAATGTATTCGGTGTCACCCAGCCTGCAGCTCTGCAAATGTCTGCAACAGAGGCGCCGTGCGCCAACGCCCAGGAAGAAGCAACACCCTGAGTGGAGTGAGCTTGCAACCCGAGGGGGCACGGCTCGCCTTGCGACTGGTACGTCAAGGCGATGCCATCCACTATCCAGTGGGCCAACCTCTATTTGGAGACAGCCTTTCCCTTCTGCTGACCTCCAAAACAGACAAAGAGCTGCTCAGAGCTTCTGAAGCTCTGCGTGAGGTCCACGTAAATGCGCAGGGCACGAACGGGACACAGCAACGCGAGGGCTGGGTCTGCCTCCTCCGGGGGCAGTGCTTGCAAGTTCACCACCTGGTCCCGGAAGGGAGTGGTGGGAACTTTGGCCACATATCCAGGCCAGGGTCTCAGGATAACGTGAGAGTAGTCCGGCCCGAATTCCAGGCACAAATCGCTGACCGAAAATGCTTGCAGGTCCCCAACCCTCTTGAAGGAGGCGAGCGCAGTCAAGAGCACTGTCTTGAGAGACAGATGTTTCAGCTCAGCTGACTCAAGGGGCTTGAAGGGAGCTCTCCGTAGGCCCGAGAGGATGACAGAGAGGTCCCAGGAGGGAATGAGGCGAGGCCTCGGGGGATTTAACCTCCTGGCGCCTCTGAGGAACCTGATGATCAGGTCGTGCTTCCCTAGTGACTTGCCATTGTGATGCGCTGCGATGGCGGCCACATAGACCTTCAGGGTGGAAGGGGACAGCCTCAGTTCCAAACCCTCTTAAAGGAAGGAAAGCACAGCACTGACCAGGCATTTCCGGGGCTCTTCCCGGTGGGAAGAACACCACTCAATGAACAGACTCCACTTCATGGCATAAGCGCGCCTCGTAGAGGGGGCTCTGGCTGAAGTGATGGTGTCAACTACCGCGGACGGTAGGCCACTTAAGTCTGCTGCGTCCCATCCACGAACCACACGTGGAGGTTCCACAGATCGGGGCGTGGGTGCCATATGGTGCCCTTCCCCTGAGAAAGGAGGTCCGCCAGTACGGCGCAACTAGCAAGACCTGCTCCTCGTCCTCCCTGACCTTGCACAGTGTCTGTGCAAGAAGGCTCACTGGGGGAAACGCATACTTGCATAGGCCCCGGGGCCAGCTGTGTGCCAGTGCATCCGTGCCGAGGGTCCCCTCTGTCAGGGAATAAAACAACTTGCAATGGGCAGATTCCTGAGAGGCGAACAGGTCCACCTGTGCCTCCCCGAATCGGCTCCATATCAGGGGAGGACCTTGTACTGATATGCCCGCCCCTCGAACGCAAACCGTAGGAACGGTCTGTGTCGAGGAAGGATTGAGACATGAAAGTCCTTCAGGTCGATTGCTGCAAACCAATCCTGGGTGCGAACGCACGTGAGGATGCGTTTCAGCATGAGCATCTTGAACGGGAGCTTGTGAAGGGCCCGATTCAAGACGCGCAAATCCAAGATTGGCCGTAACCCCCCGCCTTTCTTGGGTACTATGAAGTACGGGCTGTAAAACCCAGACTTCATCTCGTCTGGAGGGACAGGCTCTATTGCGTCCTTCGCCAAAAGAACCGCAATCTCCACCCGCAGGACAGGGGCGTTGGGACCTGTCACCGAAGTGAACAGAACACCGCTGAACCTGGGGGAACGCCTGGCGAACTGAATCACGTAGCCGAGTCTGACTGTCTGAATGAGCCAACAGGAGGGGTTGGGAAAGTGTAGCCACGCCCCCAAGCACCATACGAGTGGAACCATCCGAGCAGCAGAAGTACCCACGGGGGGGCAGCATGGAGCACTGTGGCCCAACTCAGGAGACAGTGCGTCCTAAAGACGAGGCCGTGAGTGGGGTCCACTCATGTGGCTCTGAGTGGGCAAGACCCTGCCCGTGGCGAAGGAAGGAGTGGCTGAGAGTGAGGGAGCGGAGCTTTGCTCACCCTCAACACAGACCTTCTTATATGACCCAGAGGTTTTGGAAATTGCTCTTTTATTGATAATGTGGGTACAGAAAGAAAACGAAACACAGGATTTTCTCCCGGGGGAAGGAGCGGTGCGGTCACCGTCTCCTGCAGAGCAGCTTCCAAAACCTCCGGGTCTCCCGTCTCGGGGCCGCTTCTTGGCCTTCTTTTTGGAAGGAGACTTAGCAGACTGGGCGGGGGGCGTGGCCTTCCGTCGCAGGAGGACGCCCTCGTCGAGGAGCAGACGGAGGTGTGGCCCATGGCGGATTGGTGGTATCATCACGCCGGGGCAGGATGTGCTTTATGGCCTCCATCTGCTTTTGCACTGCCGAGAACTGCTGTGCGAAGTCCTCAACAGTGTCGCCGAAGAGGCTGGCCTGGGAGATGGGGGCGTCGAGAAAGCGAACTTTGTCGGCGTCCTTCATCTCAGCCAGGTCCAACCAAAGATGCCGTTCCTGGACCACCAGGGTGGACATCGTCTGACCCAGGGCATGCACCGTGATTTTCGTCACCCGGAGGGCGAGATCGGTCGCCGTGCACAGCTCTTGCAAAAGCTCTGGCTCAGAACTACCCTCGTGCAGCTCCTTGAGAGCTTTCGCCTGATGGACCTGCAAGATGGTCATGGCGTGCAGGGCAGAAGCCGCCCGTCCAGCGTCGGAGTAAGCATTGGCAGCGAGAGCAGCTGATCTTACCCGCCTTGGATGGGAGACGTGGACGATTCCACCAGGTGGCCGCGGACTGCGGGCACAAGTGCACCGCAATCGCACGTTCCACCTGCGGAATGTCCACGTACCCCTTGGCGGCCCCTCCATCGAGGGTAGTGAGAGTGGAGGAGGCAGAAGACCGCGGTCTGGCAGTGTGAGGTGCCATCCACTTTTTCTGGAGCTCCTCATGCACCTCTGGGAAGAAAGGCACTGTGGCGGGACGGGAGCCACGCCCCGAACCTTGAAACCAGTCATCCAACCGCGAGCGCTCGGGACACGGTGGAGGGTTCCACACGAGGCCGATGCCCGCGGCGGCCCGGGCAAGCATGGCCGTCAGCTCAGAGTCTGCCTCCGATTGAGCAACCGTCACAGAGGGCAGAAGCTCGGAGTCGTCGTCGCTCTCTGAACCATTCAGCCCTCTCCCCGATGCAGCGATTGACATCTGATCCTCCTCCGGAGCACCGAAAGTGATGCGGGGCACCACCGTGGAGGGCCTTGCGACAGCAGGCAGCAGCTCGACGGCACATGGTGTTGTGGAGGAGTGGGAGGTTTGTGGGAGCAGACCCGACGAAGTGGCTCCCACTTTGATCCTCAGATCTCCCAAAGCACTAACCGGACCGGCGGCCACTACAGCCACTAGCGCTGGGGTAGTGACAGAGGGGGCCCTCACTTCTGTGTTAAAGAAGGAGAGTCGCGATCTCAACACCAACATGGACATGCCCTCGCAGTGAGGGCATGTACCATCCACGAGCAGTGTGCGGTCTACCCAGACATGTGAGACAGTGGTCGTGGCCGTCAGAGGAGGTCAGGAAACGACTGCATCCAGAAACACACGGATGAAAAGACATCTTGAAAAAGACATTGATCGCCCGTGCTTGCTCTTTCAGTATACCTCACCAGCCGAAGCACACAGGGATGAGTGCAGCACCGTTCTGTGCACAGCGCGCCGTCACACTCACCGCTGAGCGTGCCTTCCCAACCAGCTGGAGAGACTCGAGCAGCCACCGGAACAAAACAGAAGAAAACAATTAAAATGGCTGTTTTTAGGATCTGGTCCTATAGCAATGATAATTGCTGTTTTGCTCTTTTTTAGAAATTGCACTCTTGAAGTGAAAGGAAGATCTGATCCGATCGGCTCCGATGCAAAAGTATGAATGAAGGTGAGTATGCCGGCCCTATTTATACCCGGATGCCGGGGGAGGGGCCCAGCATGTAAATCTCACAGGCCAATTTCCATTGGCTTGTTTTGTACCCTTGGAGGTGATTGGGCTCCCAGGCGAGACCCCATTACGTCAGTATCGACGTAACGTCGAACGTGACTGACTGAATGGGAACTCTTGAGCAAAGTTTGCATGTTGCTTCTTGTGTGATATCCTTTGGCTCCACTTCTTGCTTTAAAACGGAAATATTTCCAATATTATGATGAAGGGATACAGCTACGCCACTGCCTGTTGGCATATATCTTTACAACTAAAGATATGAACGTAAACTTGTGTAACCGAGGCCAGCTAGTAGTGGCTGTGCGAGTAAACCTCACTCCTCTGATCTCAAAAGATGCTCTAGCGACTGACGCTAGAGGTTGCAGCCTTTAGCTTCCTTGTTAGAGCATCCGACTCCCAAGCTGGAGACCCAGGTTCGAGGCCCGCGCAGAGCGGGGCGAGTAGGACCTGGGTTAGGGGTTACACTTGCGCACTGCATAATGCGTGTCAATGTTGCATTGCGCATGTGCCCCAGAGACTTCTGAATACGATTGAGAAAGGAGTCGGACTCAAGTGTTTACATGGTCATTTTTTGCTGTTGGATCGGATTAGAAAAGTAACTAGATAAAAAAGTTTGTCGAGACAAACTTTAAGTTGGCTTGAAAAAGCCGGTCCAGAAAGTTTGAAGTAGTTTTAAAAGTTAGGATTACGATTAGAAAAGTTATAAACCACCCCTTCCAATCCGATCGAAATTTCATTGGGATCGAGCTCAATCGGATCGATTAAGGTGTTTACATGAAAAATGTTCAATCCAATTGAGCCGTCAATCCGATTACAAATGGATTATTTGGGTGCATGTAAACGTAGCCAGTGAGATGTTATAGAGTCTCTTATTTGTGACCCGTCATGGAAACCAGGGACACAAGTCGGCAGCACAACTCTCAAGCAAAATGAGAAAGAAGCATTTTTTTTCAAAATTGGTGATTTTCGTTTTTTTGCAGAATCTGTTAGTTGAGATCATGAAGAAGCCTTTCCGTGTTTGAGATAGCAGTATTGGTATATTTAAAAGCTTACATTTTGAGGTTGAAATCGGCTTGTTTTTCGGAGATTCTAGCACGCAGTAGGGGCGTGTCATTGTCTGTGTGTATTTCCATACTGGGAAGCGTGGCTACTTATTATGCAGCGCTCTGGCCGGCTCTAGCTGATATCAAAATTCAATGAAGAACCGTGGCCGTTACACCGAAAATGTTTTGAAGTACTTCTTCGACAAGCCGTATGCTTATGAACAAGCGCTCACTGATTCTGAAGACGATGAAAGTGGCATAATAAGACATTATCTCTCTGGAGTCGGGTAACGCGCCTGCGCATTTTGCAGGATTTTTTTTCACATTGCAGCAAAACAGACTTAAAATACTCCGTCATTTTTTGTCATAGAGACATAAGTAATATATCAATTGAAACTATAGAATGTCTTCTTTTATTTGTGTACACTCAGAGTAAAAACAAAATGTTGTGCTTTTTGAAAAATAAAGAAAACTAACATGATGCGTGATCTCTCGTCTCCCTCTGAACGAAGTCCAATCTGATAGTTCTCAGAAAATGAACTGTAACTTAGTGAATACTAATGACAAAAAAATTATACTTATGTCTGAAAAAACGTTGAAATGTCAAGTTTTAAATCGTGTAAGTCAAATCGAAAGCAAACCTTCTGTGTTTATGTAATCTGCATGAAAAGAGAGCCATGTCAGACGCCCGTGATTCAGCTCATTATCCGCTAATGCGGCCACGCCCACGGAGTCAGCGCTATTCAGACGCAAATTCAGTCAATACATGCATTCATAGTCTCAATCGTGTATTTATTGTCTTGAAAAGTGTTTTGAATAGCCATAGTTAGCGATCTCTGGCCTCTGTTAGTTCGGTAATTCCTGGATTGCTTATTCTTCTTTAGCAGGCATTTGTGGACAAAAGCTGTACAGAGCGCCCTCCGGCTGATGGGCAGATTTTAATGGAGTGTCTTGCAACATGTTATCTACAATGCACAAATTCAAATAGAGTTTTGACACAAAAAGTTTTATAAAAAGATAAAACTCACATATTTCAGCCTCTAAATCATTTTTTTATAAAAGTCAAAAAAGATAATTTACTGACATTTACAATGCACATTATCCTTTATTATTAATTGTATGAGGTCCATGCAGCTTTACAGGGGGTATGGCTTATCTAAATGAGATGTAAATGAGCCCTATTGTCACTCCCAGCAGGTGAGAACAGGTGAGAACTGCAACTTTAGAGGCGTTTTTCTCCCTATAGAGCTTTCTTGAGTGCCTACCTTCAAATGGCCACAACTTCTCCAAATATTATCAGATTTCCATGTGTTACACATCGTTGGAAAGCTTGGAGACTACACTTTCAGAATCTGTGAATAACTCAAAATGCCCCAGAACCGACTTGTGTCCCTACTTTCCGTGACTGGTCACATTTTCTCTTCATTACATTAATACTACAGCTGAACTTCTGTCAGTGAAATAACATGTCAGAATAAATGTGTGTAATGAATCCTCATATAGACAGTGAGATCAGTGTGTGTTTGTGAGTCATGATGAGTGACGGTGAGTATCTGTGCTTTTATCAAACTCTGTTTGTGCTGATGGAAATCAGTTCTTATTGTAGTGTCACATAAATCATTTTTATTATTACTGGCATAATTATTTTTCACTAAAATGTCATGTTGTAAAATTGATAAATGTCAGTTTATTAATAAATGTAAAATATAGATAATCTGATCATACTGTAAACTCTTGATCAGTGAAATTATGAGCACAATTATTCTAATCTAATCCAGTTTACTTTAAAAAACTCTGAGAAACAAATCTCTCTCACTAATGCTGTAAACATACAGGGAAACTTGATTTAACTTAACTCATTTGTATACAATATAATGTAGTTTTTATAATAATGTTTTCCCACTCGATTATGACCTCTGTCAGTGTTTCTTACTACATATTAAAGAAACCTACCTGAAAAACCTAATTTAATTTTTCTTTTTAATCTGTTGTAGCCTCTGTCCTATTGTGTATCATTTGTTTTTTTTTTGTTTTTTTTTAATAACAAAATTTAAATAACCAATATTTATATATTGTGATATATTATTATTGCTATTGTTATTTGAATTAAAATGTCTTATATCTTAAATCAAGATTTTGGTCATATCACCAAAATGACACATAAAATGAACTCTGCTTTATTAAGTCAAACTGGTTTTTTACATGTATTTTTAAACTTGTATTTTTAAACTTGTAAACCACATTTGTAGCTATTTGCATAATAATACTATTATAATATCTGGTATAAATGGTTTCTGCACCCAAACATTATAGTTTTGCCTATTACACAGAATCTCACACTGTTTCATTAGGAGATCTAAATATTTACTTGGAAAAATACAGCATATGAACCATAGACATTATAATAAACACTAGACGCCCCATTGGCCGCTGGACCGTACGTCAAAGGCGCCGCCATGTTGTGCGGGGCAACGTTCCCATAACGCTCATAACTGGAATTGAGAAAAATGCCTGCTTCGTGTGCTGCTTGGGGCTGTACAAATCGCTGCACAATTGAAAATTGGGAATTGGGATATCGCTAGAGAGCCCCTATCAGCTTCGAGAAGACTAAAACAAGCCAATGAACATTGGCGTGCGATATTTGCATAACGCACCCCTCCCCATCCGGGGCATATAAAAGGGGGAGGAGATGCAATCGCACTCTGTTTTTCGCTGAGGAGACAACTGGTGTCCGCACTGCAGCGAGGGTACAGAAACTGTGGCGACGGGACGTACGTCTCCGTTCCCTCCTTCAGGGAACGAGGGTTACATACGTAACCGAGACGTTCCCTTTCAGTCGGTCACGTTCGACGTACGTCAGTAGTGACCGACGAATTGGGATCCCAAATAAAACGCCACAGTTACGAACCCCTTCCAGTGCCCAGCGCAAGCTCCAGCCGCCCGTCGCACCAGGGGGACGAAGAAGGGGGCGAGCTTACGCCGGGAAGTCTACTGCTGTTCCGAAATACCCACTAAGTAAACTAGACTACACTGGGGAAGCGAACCCGTAGGGGACGCTGCGGAGCCACTACCCACCCAGTGGGGAAGGAATTTACGTGGAACATATGGCCTGGCCCGAAGGGCAGAACACATACAAGTCCCTGGGATGGCTCCACCTGAGTAGGGGGGGACTCATCTGACAGGTGACAGCAGAAACTCTGCTAAGGGAAAGACACGGGCTCACCGTAGGGAGTAACCGTGGACAATAAACATATGGAATCACTCACTTGGAGGGATTACAACATATGGAACCCAACCAACAGACAACATCGAAGATGGATGTTGGTCTGGCATCAGACACTCCGCATGTCCGAGCTGAAAGGGGAGGCGGAGGAACTCGACAGGGTTCACCAAACGGGGAACACGACTGGAGTCAAAGATGCACATATCCAGCCCAGAGGGTGGGAATGGCATTGCAAGCCGACACATAGAACAGGTTCAACGCGTCTACCGGCTAGTGGAAGCGAGTACACGGGAAGAAACCGGTTCCACACGTAAGCTATAGAACCTAGCAAACGTGTTTGGTGTCGCCCAGCCCGCAGCTCTACAGATATCTGTTAGCGAGGCGCCCTGAGCCAACGCCCAGGAAGAGGCCACTCCTCTGGTGGAGTGGGCTCTCAACCCGAACTGGCAAGGCACGCCCTGGGAATCATAAGACAGGGCGATGGCATCCACAATCCAGTGGGCCATCCTCTGCTTGGAGACAGCCTTTCCCTTCTGCTGGCCTCCGTAACAGACAAAGAGCTGATCTGAGGTCCTGAAGCTTCGAGTTCTATCCACGTAAACGCGCAGAGCGCGGACTGGACAGAGCAAAGCCAGGGCTGGGTCTGCCTCCTCCAAAGGCAGCGCTTGCAGGTTCACTACCTGATCTCTGAAGGGAGTGGTAGGAACCTTGGGCACATATCCAGGCCGGGGTCTCAAGATAACGTGAGAGTCACCAGGCCCGAATTCCAGGCACGATTCGTTGACCGAAAATGCGTGCAGGTCCCCTACCCTCTTGAGCGAGGCCAATGCAACCAGGAGGACGGTCTTAAGGGACAGTACTTTTAACTCAACTGATTGCAAGGGCTCGAAGGGATGACGCCGAAGGGATGAAAGAACTAAGGAGAGATCCCAAGAGGGTACGGAGGGGGGACGAGGCGGATTTAGTCTCCTCGCTCCCCTCAGGAACCTGACGACCAGATCGTGCTTCCCCAAGGACTTCCCATCAACTGCATCGTGATGTGCGGCAATGGCGGCAACATACACTTTGAGGGTGGAGGGAGACAGCCTTCGCTCCAGACCCTCCTTCAGGAAGGAAAGCACGGATCTGACCGAGCATGATCGGGGGTCTTCTCGGCGAGAAGAGCACCACTCAACGAACAGGTTCCACTTCAACGCATAGAGACTCCTAGTGGAAGGAGCTCTTGCGGAAGTGATAGTGTCTACAACCGCCTGCGGAAGATCACTTAGAACCTCCGCATCCCATCCAGGGACCATACGTGGAGGTTCCACAGGTCGGGACGCGGGTGCCACAGGGTGCCCCCTCTCTGAGTCAGAAGATCCTTCCTCAGAGGAATGGGCCAGGGAGGGGCTGCCGTGAGGAGCATCAGGTCCGAAAACCATGTCCGGGTGGGCCAATAAGGGGCCACCAACAAGACCTGCTCCCCATCCTCCCTGACTTTGCACAAGAGTTGAGCAAGAAGGCTCACTGGGGGAAACGCATACTTGCGAAGACCCCGGGGCCAACTGTGTGCCAGTGCATCCGTGCCGAGAGTACCTGCGGTCAGGGAATAGAACCACTGGCACTGAGCATTCTCCTGGGAGGCAAACAGATCTATCTGAGCCTCGCCGAAGTAATGCCAAATCAGCTGGACCACCTGGGGATGGAGTCTCCATTCGCCCGCAAGTGGAGGCTGCCGTGAAAGCTCGTCGGCTGCACGGTTGAGCACACCCGGGACGTGAATGGCACGAAGCGACCTCAGATGCTTCTGACTCCATAACAAGAGATGGCGGGCGAGTTGCGACATGCGGCGGGAGCGTAGACCACCTTGATGATTGATGTACGCTACGGTCGCGATGTTGTCTGAGCGGACTAGAACGTGCTTGCCTGTCAGCAGCTCCTTGAAGTGGCCCAGCACAAGACGAACTGCCAGCAACTCGAGGCAATTGATATGCCAATGCAGCTGAGGCCCCGTCCAAAGACCTGAGGCTGCATGCCCGTTGTACGTGGCGCCCCACCCTGAGGTCGAGGCATCTGTGTGAACCACAGCGTGCCTGGACACCTGTTCGAGGGGAACTCCTGCCCGCAGGAACGAGGGGTCTGACCATCGAGTGAGGGCACGGCGGCAGCTCGTGTCACAGGAACAAGGAACGTGCCACGTTGCCACGCCCATCTCGGGACCCGGCCGTGGAGCCAGTGTTGGAGCGGCCTCATATGAAGCAATCCGAGCGGCGTGACCGCGGCTGCGGATGCCATATGCCCCAGGAGCCTCTGAAACATTTTCAGTGGGGCCGCTGTCCTGCACTTGAGCGTACTCAGGCAGTTCGACACCGACTGGACGCGCTCCTCTGTGAGTTGCGCAGTCAGGGCGACCGAGTCCAGTTCCATACCGAGATAAGAGATCCTCTGCCCGGGGGAGAGTTTGCTCTTGTCCCAGTTGACCCAAAGACCCAACCGGCTGAGGTGTGCCAACACCAGATCCCTGTGTTCGCACAACTGCTCCCGCGAACTGGCTAGAATAAGCCAGTCGTCGAGATAGTTAAGAATACGAATGCCTTGTTCCTTGAGGGGAACAATGGCCGCCTCCGCAACCTTCGTAAAGACGCGGGGAGACAGGGCCAGCCCGAAGGGCAGGACTTTGTACTGATATGCCCGACCCTCGAACGCAAACCGTAGGAAGGGTCTGTGACGAGGCAGAATCGAGACATGAAAGTACGCGTCTTTCAGGTCTATTGCTGCGAACCAATCTTGGGGACGGATGCATTGAAAAATGCGTTTCTGCGTCAACATCTTGAACGGCAGCCTGTGAAGGGACCGATTCAGGACTCGCAGATCCAAGATTGGCCGTAACCCACCTCCTTTCTTCGATACAATGAAGTAGGGACTGTAAAACCCTGACTTCATATCGGCTGGAGGGACCGGCTCGATTGCACCCTTCGCCAGGAGGACAGCAATCTCCGCCCGAAGAACAGGAGCACTGTCCAGTGACACCTGAGTGTAGTGGACACCTCTGAACACCGGGGGACGCCGGGCGAACTGAATCGCATAGCCGAGCCTGATAGTGCGGATGAGCCAGCGGGACGGGCTGGGAAGCGCTAACCAGGCTTCCAGACGCCGAACGAGCGGGACCAAGGGCACCACAGGCGCACCGGGAGTGGGGCAGCGAGGCAGAATACTGGGACTCGACTCGGACAGCGCAGCGGCCCGAAGTGGAGTCAGATTCTGCGGGGTGACAGCACCGATGGGAGACGGTACACGTGGTACGGCCTGCACCATCGGGGCGCCTCCCACTGGCGAAATGAGAGGGGGCTGCGGACACCGAGGCAGAGCCCCGGGTCCTGACAACCGCGCCCTCTTGTGACCTGGAGGATGAAAGGGAAACAGCTCTTTCTGTGAAAAGGTGGGTACCGCTGGACTCCGGAGAGCCAGCGGCGGGACAGACACAACAAGTTTCTCCCGGCCCTCCCCCGGGAGTGGAGGGGCAGATGGAATCCCCCCCGAAGAGCTGCTACTTCCTCCTCCAGGTCGCCTGCTTCAGGATCGCGACTTCCGCGACCTCTTGCCACCTGGCTTGGCTTGAGCGGGCTGGGCGCCCCGGCCGGCGCCGGCTCCCTGCTGTTTGGCTGGTGGAGGCTGCTGCTTGGCCAACTTAGCGGGAGCGGAGGACGACGCGGCTGGGCGCCCTCAGCGACGAGCAGGCTGAGGTTGCGCCGCCGGCGGGGTGGAGGCAGCAGCGGGCCGGCGGGGCAAGACGTGTTTAATCGCCTCAGCCTGCTTCTGGGCAGCGGAGAACTGTTGGGCGAAGCTCTCCACTGCGTCGCCGAATAGGCCAGCCTGGGACACGGGGGAGTCCAGGAACCGATATTTATCGGCCTCCCTCATGTCAGCCAGGTTTATCCATAGATGGCGCTGCTGGACTACCATAGTAGCCATCGCTTGACCAACGGAGCGTGCTGCCACTTTAGTCGCCCGGAGGGCGAGATCAGTGGCAGCCCGCAACTCCCCCAACAGATGTTGGTCAAGACCACCCTGTGGCATTTCCGATAACGCTTTTGCCTGATATACTTGCAAAAGGGCCATGGCATGCAGGGCGGAGGCGGCCTGCCCACAAGCTCTATAAGCCTTCTCCGTCAGAGAGGAAGAAAACTTACAGGCTCGGGACGGAAGGCGCGGGTCACCACGCCAGCCGGCGGCCGTAGGGCACAACTGCATCGCTACAGACCGTTCGACTGGAGGGATCCCCGTATAGCCTTTAGCCTCTCCGCCATCCAGGGTGGTGAAGGCGGACGAGGGCCCTGGTCTCGAACGAACACTATACGGCGTCCGCCAAGACCTGGTCACCTCGTCGTGCACCTCCGGGAAGAAAGGCATCGGGGCGGGACGCTGAGGACCAGCGCGACCCGCCCCGAGGTACCAATCATCAAGCCGAGAGGGGCCGGGACAGGGTGGAGGGTTCCACACGAGCCCGACGCTCTCGGCAGCCCGGGAAAGCACAGCCATCAACTCAGGATCCGACTCGGCCACAGCCGCCAACCCTTGAGACGGGGGCTCAGCTGAGTCATCCTCTCCCGAGGACTCATGCTCGCCTTCCGATACCGTGATCGACATCTGGTCCTCCGCAGGTGCACCGAAGGACAGTACCGGACGCTCCGAAGAGGGCCCGGCATGACACGGCGGTAACACCACTGGCTGCGGTGCTGCAGAGGCGGCAGGGGTCCGCGGAGCAACGCTCGGCGGAGAAGCCCTAACCGTGACCCTCAAGTCACCCTGCCTACACGCCAACGAACCGTCACCCCGACCGGAGCCAGAGAAAACGGCCGCACGGGGCATAGGGGAGGGGACCCCCGCTCCCTGAGAACCAAGGAACGAGAGTCTCGACCTCAGCACCGCGATAGTCATGTTCCCACAATGAGAACATGAACCATCTACAAACGCGGCCTCAGCGTGCTGAACGCCCAAGCACGTGATACAGCGATTGTGCCCATCAGCAGGGACCAGGGAACGACCACACCCAGTAGCGCACAGACGAAATGCCATCTCCCCAGATGCAGGGTTCGTCTGTAAAGTCTAATAGAGGGGGAAACTCACAGCTCTTTTGTGAATGAGACACACAGGAAGTGCCACGAAGTGTGGTAAACACACACACACGGGACCCGGCCAAATCGCAGACCAAACAATTGGGATTACAGCGGAACGCTGTTTCACAGCCGATGTTGCTGCCCGGACCCGGAAGCTCGCGGACTCGCTGCAGTGTCGTTGCGCCAAACACGGTAAGAACGCTGTTCTTGTTGTTTTAAAGATCTTCTTAGCTGTAGGACACCAAAGCTTGGCTCCGAAGCGAAAGACAGAGTGCGATTGTATCTCCTCCCCCTTTTATATGCCCCGGATGGGGAGGGGTGCGTTATGCAAATATCGCACGCCAATGTTCATTGGCTTGTTTTAGTCTTCTCGAAGCTGATAGGGGCTCTCTAGCGATATCCCAATTCGTCGGTCACTACTGACGTACGTCGAACGTGACCGACTGAAAGGGAACTATTTCTTATAGTGTACAACAAACTATTTACTATTCTCAATTTCTTTATTTGCATTGTACTGTAGTTGTACCATATGCATTACCATAAAGGATCCATCAGTTATCTTTGTTGTTGTATGTTTTTGGAGTATCTATCTGTATCATTTTAGTGCTATAAAAATACAGAAAGCAGCCTGTGTGATTTGTATTTGATGATTTGTTTAATTTTATGAATGGTGGTCAATTCTAAGCTCAAGAAAAGCTAAAATTGTGTTAAAGACAGAAAATCCCTTTTTTGCAATAAGAAAACTTTATTTAATTTAATGTGAAAATTAAATTATCTCAGTATGGGCGTTTTCACAATTCTTATGCAAGAAAGCAGTCAAATACATAAGCCTGAGCTTTGACTATTTCTTATTAAAATAAATATTTTATATGTCTAACTATGGAAATCTTAAGTAACTAGAACTTTTTGTACACCACGTACATTATAAACCACTGAAATTGGTTGATAAATGTAAACTTTATTTTTGTTTTTGTCCAGAAAAACCGCAGCTCGTCCATTTACTTGTGTTTGTGAACAGCGCAGTCTTGCCCCGCACAATATGGCGGATTCGTTGACGTATCGCAGCAACAGTCCAAAGCGGCCAATAGAGGGTATGCACGTGACGTCACCGTCGACTGTTACGACTGCGGTCACGGCAAAAGACTGAAGGGGCTCGCACACCGGACGCGAAGCTCAGCGCCTCGCCACGTCTTTAAAATTCGAACGCATTGTTTTAGAACTATAAGTGTACGCACACCGGCGGCGCCCAGCTACGACTCAGAAAAAAATATAAAACAATGCGTTCGAATTTGAAAGATGTGTCGCGGCGCAGCACGGCACTGAGCTTCGCGTCCGGTGTGCAAGGAGCAGCATTGGTTTTCGTCGTGAATGTCGCGAAAAACACACAAAACACATCCAAAATGTGAAAGAGCTTTGTGACTGACTGTACAAATAGCTTTGACACAAACCCTGAGATATATATTTAAAAACTGCAGAAAACAACAGGGAAAGAAGCAAATGGATCACTGCAATTCACAGAAACAGCTCGACTCAGGCAGAGAAACATGTTTTAGTTATCATTTTGTGTCAAACTGTTGGATTTTGAGGTAAAATCATACTGTATATATTGTATTGTTATATATTAGTTTGACAACTCATCAATTATTTTCCATCTTATATTCTGCATAATTGGGTGTTTTTAAATAAACAACACTGACAAAAACTATACTATAAAACTATATATGTTTTAGGGCTGGACAATATGACAATATAACATTGATATAAGTGATTACGCAGATTTAAACCTACCGATATTGTAGTTATATAAATTATTCACTGGCAGATTTGCTTTATGTGTCTCCTCGCCGTCGAAATCGGGCACATATAAATGTCAGGAAACACGACTTGCTGCATGTCAATATCCATGGATTAGGTTTATTTGACAAGTTGTAAGGAACACATTCAATTTATCTCTTCCTACTAACATTAGTTCATTTATAGCATCAAATAAACATGAATGAATGTTATTTCAAACCCGGAAAGACGTCAATACACACAATTTTTAAAGTTTAACTCCACCGAGGTTAACCCTCTACTGACTGCTTTGTCGGACAAAATGGCGGATTCGGCGTTCTGGTTAGATCGCTTGTCAATCAAACTCCCGGCGAAAGGTCAATTCCAACCTTTAGTGTAATTCGTTAGTTTTACTCGCGTTTTCGCAGTTTCCCCTGTTAAATCCAGTCACGCAGCAGGTTCTTTTGCCACTCAGTCCAGCTGAGGGAGCGCGTTTTCGGCAGGAAAGTGACGTCGATGCATACCCTCTATAGGGCGTCTAGTGTTTATTGTCTATCCGGTTGTTAAGTCTGACATCACGCGGCAGCGCTTCCGGGTCCTAACCATACCATAAGAAAACAACAAATGGTGCTAATATACACACACGATGTGGTGTAATACTACAAAAAATATATAATCATAACCTTTATCTCCATACCAAAATTCCAGATGGCCAGACAATGATTCATCTTTTATAAATCGTTAAAATATTTATGTCTGTGATGCTGTGAGCACGAAGACTGTTGTGTAGACTGTAAGTATTTAAAATGTTTAACTTTTTAAAAATGATTGATGTTTAATATGAATAAATAGCGCTCATAAACGGCCGTCGATGACATTCTCAAATGAAACGAGTTGAGGCTTGGACCCGGAAACGGCGTTCCTTACATCACGACTTAACAAGCGGATGGACGCTGTCCTCTCCAGCAGCTTGAATGTTTTCCCGGTTGCCATGGCAACTCTAACGGCCACCAGCACACTAACGTAAACATAACAATAAAAAAGGTTTAGCGTCTTTCCAAAGTTTATTTTATACATTTTTATAAAAGCACTTTATTTGTTGTCACCTCGGAAAAATAAATTCTTCTCTCAGAGAAATTAACTTTACACTCGTCAACATACCGTGGGCGCTCGCGCACTCCATTTGTGGAGCGCGCTGTATGTCACGTCATTATAAAAAGCAGTCATCCATATTCTGATTTGGTGAAAAGAAACAATTTTTTTCTTCAGGGAAATTTCAGTCTTGTGTCTGACGTTTAATTACAGTTTTTAAATAGCAAACTCTGGTAATAATAACATATAAAGAACATGTAAATGATGGTAATGAAATTACGAGCACATGACGTTGCTGTTACGTTGTCATGGAATGACCATTAGAGAGAATACGAACCGACGTCACGCCTCGTTGCATGCCGGGGCAGCGCCGCCATTTTTACAGGATCGCCCTCTATTACTCGTACTGAAATTAATACGGATTCTTGCTTACCTTTTGTTTTGTTTCTGCCATTAAGTGGAACGCTAACATTTTTAATGGTATTGTTTGCAGGGAATAGAAGCTATTTTATCGCATCGCATGATCATTTTATTTATTTATTTTTTTTCACTGAAGTTTTGTAGAATTTCGTTTACAATGTTGATCTGTTTACCGTGTCGCACACTGGACGCTCACTGCTGCTTCAGCCATCGTATGAATATCCAAATAAATCTATGTGATCAACACACTGAGAAAAGTCGATTCATTTATTTGTTGGAAATGTTTAAATGATGCTTAAACAAGCATACTGAGTAGGCCTAAAACTTGTCATTGTAATTCCCCTTTTCCATGATCACAGATGAGGAGAATCAGAGATTATGGGTCAAATTCAGCGGACAGACGGACACGAAAACAATGTATTTTTATATTTATTTTAACAAATGACAACCACACTAAGCAATTTCCTACCTTTATAAAACCGTTATGAAGAAAATGTATAAAATGCTTGCATTTTAAGTGATACTGAAAGTTTATATTTTGGTCTCATCCGTTTTTCAGCATGTGCTTTATTTGTAAATAGAATTTGGTCTCTTTAATATCAGTCTAAGTGCATTAAGCGTTTTCTTGAGAGGACATGAGAGGAAACCGTTTAAGATATAAACGTGTTGCGTTCATTTTTTAGGCTCATTTGCGTATCTCCACACAGTATGCTTTAATAAATATGTACAGAATTGTTTGTTTGTCACATGAAGTGTTTTTCTTGTTAAGCATTTGAATGTCCCAGTCAAGTTCTGCTTATTCACGAGTGCAGTGAGAGTCAGACTTGCAAAGGTAATGTTAATTATTAAACCAAATGAAATCAAAACGTTCAAAAACACTTAGCAATGTGATTCTTTTATTGAGTGATAAGCAGTGGGTTTAATCAGTGCAATTATGAATAGATTCGCCATCCGGCGTCTTCTCGTCATCTCCTCGACCTGCTTCCCTTGGTGTTTTTACACGTAGAAAAGGCGAAAAAACGTTTTTCACTGTCTTGTTTTCTCTCAGAACGATGATCTGAGTTACTATCACAATTATCGATGCAGCATTAATGACATACAATGGTGACATTTTTCACAATCATGACAGAAAACAAATAATAAACAACTTACATTGAGCATATTTGAGAAATTTGATTGTTTTAGGTGGATTATTTTGAAATTACAATTTTTGGTAGCATATAATTTAATTATAAATATAGTTTTCTGGATCGCCATGGTTATAGCTACTATAAATTAACAGTTTTTGTCACTAGTTAAAAGAAAACTACTGATGTATTGTGAATCTCTTTATCTGTAGAGAAGGCTATCACACATTTTGGAAGTCTGGGGTATTGTTTGGCCTACTTTTGCTCCTAATGCTGACATATAAGCACAGCGGCAGTTTATTACATTCCTGAGGGGGCTAAACAAACATGTGGAGGCCATAATTACAAAAAAAAAAAAAAAAAAATGTTGTATTTGAACTGTAGCGTAACTCCCGTCGATGAACACAACTCGAAGTCTTTTTCTGGAGTACCAACCAAACTACGCCAAATGAACTGACATCCTGGCGATATTTTTCACCCTGATCATCTAAATGCAGTATAATGTATGCTTCGGCTGTAGAAGATTGGTGATATGATTGGTGATATGCATAGTAAAGACACATTTTTATAACCCTATACCTGCTCTGGAAACCGGAAGAACTACAAGTATGGTGGTTGATTTGTATGTTTCGTAAGAAGTTCTACGGTGCGCCTCTTGTGGGAATTGTAGTTTATAAATACATTTGAGACGGCCCTTATATGGTATGTTCAACAATAACAGGTAAATATCCCCGATGAACTGACATCCTCATGATTTTTTCATCCTGATCATCTAAAAGCAGCAGAATGTATGCTTCGACTGTAGGGGATTGTTGATATATAGAGTATAAATACATTTTTATAACCCTAAACTTAACCATAAACTGGACGAACTTCAAATATGGACGCTGATTTGAACGCTTAGTAACAAGTTCATTGGCGCGTCTCTACTGGGAATTGTAGTTTTTAAATATATTGATATATTCCCCATATTTAGAAGTTGACAGTATTAAACTGTGGATCCTCTTAGGGGTTTTAGAGGGTGGGAATATATATAAAATAAAATAAATTGTTAAATGGGTGAAAATTGCTTGTGAGCTATTTTTGACAGCGCCCCCAGTTGGTGCCCAATAGTGACTATACTCACATGATAGCTGAGGTCCAGAGCTCTCTATAACAGCTTGTCCCATGTCTGTAGACCTTTTTGTTGCTGGATTATAAGACTTCAAACATGGTCTGAGGTTCAAAGATCAGTATTTGGAACGCAGGGGCCATGTAGAACCTTCATACTGACATATGTTACTCTCCAGGTTGAGACCTTTCCAATGATGTATTTGGTTTAGCTCTAAGACAAAGTTTTAATTTTCTCTTTTCATTACCACAAGCTATCCCAGGCCTACTTTCAGAGAGCACTTTGAAAGCCCCGTATATAAAAAAGAAGCTTTTTTGTTTGTTTTTCCTTTTTATGTGAAAATAGTGACCAAAATGAGTCACCTTCAAAGTTTACAATACGACATAATCTGTTTTATTAGCTAATTTGGTTCAGTCCTTCAGAAAAGTTTTAATTATCACTATTTCATGAAAAGAGTTTGCTCAGGCATAGCTTCACAGAAACCCTTAGACAAAAATTACTAAATTGTTTGACATTGCCTAATTTTTAACCGTATTTTCATGATGACATGCAAGATCTATGTTTTCAGTCTCAACCCAAGTACTTCAGGCTTTCCTCCACACCTGTAGTAATACACTGGATTGTCAGCAGAATTGTAATTTAAAAAGGTGATTCATTTTGGTCACTACTTCTGCAAGTTTATTACAAGGATAAACCCCTTGAGATGAACCATGTAGTTTTCAAGGGGGTCCTTATCACATATCAGGGAAGCAAACAGGTGGGGGAAAAGGGTGAGAACATTGCGTGTGGCAGGGGCAAGCTCGCACTGATTTTTAAAAAAAAAATTTTATGTCATTTGCTTTACATGCTCATTTGTAGTTACTTCAAGGGATTTTTTCATGTATTATTATTACCCTGTATGTCAATAACTGTAATTTTTCACAAAAAATGAATATATTGTTGCAACATTTGACCAAAATCAACATTTGGTTACCCCTGTAATATTAATAAAGTTATTTCTTATGTTGACAAGAGTGTGTGTTATTCAATAATCAATTTAGAGACCATTATTTTCCATCTAACAGAACTGCTTGCTAAAATACAGAAAAAATATAAATTTTTATGTTATGAAGGTATGAAGGATAAATTGAGTGTTGCACAATGTATTTTTTATATGTTTGCACGCGTTCACATGGAACTGCTGTGTATTCTTTTTTTTGTGTGTATTGGTGTTTTTCTTTCTTTTCGAAGCAGTATTCCCTAAGCCACACCTCCATTCTTCTAATTACATCAAATTGGTGATGGACGTTGAGTTGGCGCATAAATACATTCCCTTATAAAAGGACAGCTGTGACTGGGACACAAGAGAGCAAGAACCACGGTGGAAAGGGTAAGGGGGCAACACCATGTGGTTGTATCTGGAAACTGGTCGACGAGAGAACGAGCGAGAGTGTCAAATTTGTGCCGGCGTCTAGCAGTGAGTGTGTTGCATGTGGTGAGATGGCCTATGGCCACGTGAGTGCACAGCGTCCTGCAGACGAATAAAGGCAGATTAGCTGGCGATTCGGTGACGCAGATGCCTATCAGAGGCTGAATTGAACTTACCAAGTTTGGACTTTTAGTGTTTGTTTTCTTTTCCTTCTTTTTTGCTCCTTTTTGATTCAGTTGTAATAAAAAAGTCTTTGTTTGAGCTTTTCTTTGGGTGATGTTTTCCACTGTTCAGTCGATGTAAAAAAGAACCTGTGGGCTAGTGAGTTCTATATTTTTCCTGGGGTTTTAGTTTAAACTGTTTAGTTTAAATCTGTGGCGTAGTCAGCTACAAAGAAACGTGCTTTATATAAATTTTATTACTACTACTGAAATCTAATGTGATTGTGAACTCGACCACTGACTTGAATTATCATCGGAGTTTAAATCGCAGGTTTCTCCCATAGTGAACTGATTGAAACTAGTATTCGTAGGTGTGAGTCAACACTCGCAATCATGTCAATTCTGCTTGCATGCTTCTTATGTAAATAAGTGAATACATTGTTTGCATTTAATCATGATAATATCACTGCATGATCGATTCATTAGCCAACACAACTCTCATTTAGCAAGACAGTGTTTAGTGACTGAACTATGCATTTGTAAGTGTACATTTGTCAGCCACACAGACGGAGGCAGACAGGTACGTGAATAACAGGTTGTATATTAATAGACAGAGGCACGGATCTGGCAGAGGAGATAACTGGTGAGTAGAGATACTGAAGAATGTAGGAAATGGAACTTAGCTGGAATTGTAACCCAATGTCTCTATTGCAGGAATGGAGAGTGGAAAAAAGGCTGGCAGACAACGGATGGTGGATGACAATAGATGGAACATGGAAGACGGATGACATAGGTAGGTAACAGGTAAGTAGTCCATAAGGCAAGTAGATACATAGAGACATAAATTGACGAGACCAGACAATGAGGTGGAGTGTACATGGGGCTTAAATAGTGGTGCTGAAGAGTGCTTTTAAAGGTGATGACTTTCAGGTGCAGGTGATTGGTGAGTGAGTGCAGGTGAGGAACCAGAGGGATGCTGGGAAATGGAGTCTGGGGAAGATGATACAGACGGTGACTGTGACAGGGAGGGAGGGCGTGCATCCTGGAGATCGTCTCCAGGACGGTACTGGCTGAGCGGGGTGCCATGGTGGATCTGGCAGCTTGAGAAGCCATGGAGGTGCTGACCAGACGGGAGGCCATGGAGGTGCAGGCCATTTGGGAGGCCATGGAGGTGCTGACCAGACGGGAGGCCATGGAGGTGCAGGCCATTTGGGAGGCCATGGCAGTGCTGGTCAGGCTCCTTGGGACGCCATGGCGGGGCAGGTTTTTTGGGACGCCATGGCGGGTCAGGCCACTCAGGTTCTGTGGCCCAGACCGTAGTTTTTCTTGGGCTTCTCTTGTGCATGAACAAAAAGGTTTGGTAACGCTTTAGATTACAGCCCGGAAAGTACTGCGTAATTACAATGAATTTACAGCATAACTTTCAATAATTATAGTGTACCTATACAGTAAGTATGTGTAAGTATAGGGGAACAATATGTAAAGTATTGGGAATAAAGGGGTAACAACCAGGAAAATAACAAATTATTTATACTGTAAATATTTTATAACTAAGGGGTACATATGACATATAACTAAGGGATAAGTATGACATTACGGGCCGTAAATTAAAGTGGAGCTTGTTACCCTCTTTTGTCAATAAATCTGGAGGTTTTCAATTTTACATTTGTGTTGACTGTAACTAGGTAATTCAGAAATTATCACTATTATTCATAGCTAGAAAACTATATACGACTAGGTCAAGTTGTTTAAAGTGTACATTATAGTGTTTAATTAAAATACACTTTAAGAGATTTTTAAATAGATTTTAAATATACTTGCTAAATATAAATATAATTGCTACTTTTATTATTAGAAAAATGTAATTACAAATATGTTTAATTATATAATAGTGTACATGTAACTGACATTAAAGTATATTTTAGTTCACATTAATTGCTTGTCTGTCACGGTTCATGAATCCGCTGTCTCATTCTGGTGTCTGTGTGCTCTGTAGTGTGTCACCTGATTGTTTGTGTGGGCGTCGCCGCTGATTATCTGATCAGCGGCAGCTGTTTGCAATTACACCTGCATATATAACACCTTGTCTTTCGTCTCATGTTTGTCAGATCGTTGTTTGGAGTCCTGGTGTTGTTGTCCGGTGTTTGCTCGTGTTGTTTGTTCCTTGGACTGGATTTCTCGTCGTTGTTTCCTGTTTCCTCGTTTGGATTGTTCTCTGGATTTCACCCACGGATTACACGGCACTGTTTCACGGACTCACTTCACCAGTCACCATTCATCTGGACTCTCACCGCCCATCGAGGTCCCTGCGTCACCACTCTCCTGCTGTGTTCACTGTGTTTTATCTGTGACTGACCACCTGTGTGTGAAGCTCTTAATAAAGAGATTAACTTGCTTTTGCATCCGTCCTTATTTACGTGACAGAACGATCTGACCAACTATGGATGCAGCAAGCTCAGCAGCTTTGACGGAGTTCATCAACCACAGCATTTCCCGTATGGACCAACAGCAGGAGAGTATAACTTCCACCGGACGCGCAGTTCAAGCGCTGGTGACGCAGGTGTCTGAGCTCTCCCAGCAACTACAACAGCTTCGAGCTCCCACTGCGCCACCCTCACCGCCGGTTCCCCCCACGCCGCCGGAGCGGTGGGATCAACCAGAACCACGCCTTCCTGTTCCTCAAACTTATGCCGGTGAGCCGAACTTTTGTCGAGCGTTCCTGAACAAGTGTTCCTTGCATTTCTCTTTGCAGCCACGCACCTTCGAGAGGGAGGAGTCCAAGGTGGCTTTTGTGATCACGCTCCTGACAGGCAAGGCAGCTTTGTGGGGAACGGCGGTGTGGGAGAACCAGGATCCATGCTGCGCCTCGTTCCAGGCACTCGCCGCCGAGATGAGGAGAGTGGTGTCATTGGTTGGAGGGGTCGGGGGTACCCTTTATCGTATGGACAGATCATAAGAACCTTGAGTATATTCGATCGGCCAAAAGACTTAACTCCAGGCAGGCTCGGTGGGCACTTTTTTTCGGACGTTTTGATTTTACTCTATCGTACCGCCCGGGCTCCAAGAACATCAAGCCCGATTCTTTATCTCGCATTTTTGATCCTTCCGAACGCCCGTCTACTCCCGAGTGTATTCTTCCAGAGACATTAGTGGTCTCCACTCTTACATGGGAGGTCGAATCGAAGGTCCTGTCGGCCTTAGAAGGGGTAACGCCTCCGCCCGGATGCCCACCGAACCGTTTGTTTGTGCCGGAGAGGTTAAGGTCCTGCGTTATCAAATGGGGTCATTGTTCCAACGTGGCTTGTCATCCAGGGGTTAATCGGACCAGGTTTTTGGTTAAGCAACGATTCTGGTGGCCAGCTATGGCTCGTGACATTCGCAGTTTTGTTTTGGCTTGCTCGGTTTGCGCCACTGGTAAGACTTCCAATCGACCTCCAGATGGGTTACTCCAACCGCTGTCTGTCCCTTCGAGACCTTGGTCCCACATTGCGCTAGATTTCGTTACCGCCCTCCCACCCTCCCAGGGGTACACGGTCGTTTTGACCGTGGTGGACCGGTTCTCGAAGGTGACTCTTTTTGTTCCCTTAACCAAATTACCCTCTGCTAAGGAGACAGCGGTTACCGTCGTAGACCACATTTTTCGGTTACATGGCCTCCCGATAGATGTGGTGTCCGACAGGGGTCCCCAATTTGTGTCCAAATTTTGGCAAGAGTTTTGTAGACTGCTGGGGGCCACTGTCAGTCTCTCCTCTGGGTTCCATCCCCAGACCAATGGGCAGACCGAGAGAGCCAACCAGGATTTGGAGCGAATGTTGCGATGTTTGGCGTCCAAGAATCCTTCCTCCTGGAGCCAATAACTCTCTATGATTGAGTACGCACATAATTCATTACCAGTGTCTTCTACGGGCCTCTCTCCGTTTGAATGTAGCATAGGTTACCAGCCACCTGTGTTTCCCAGTCTGGAATCTGAAGTCGCGGTCCCCTCCGCTCACGCCTTCGTCCAGAGGTGCCACCGCACTTGGAGCAGAGCCCGTGAGACTCTTCTGCAGGTGAGGGCGCGCACCAAGGCTAAGACTGATCGCCACCGGTCGAAGCCTCCCGTATACGTCGTTGGTCAAAAAGTGTGGCTTTCTACTAAGAACATTCCGCTCCGCTCCGTTGCCAATAAATTAGCTCCTAAATTCATCGGCCCGTTCCCTGTCACCAAAATCATTAGTCCGGTGGCAGTCCGACTCAAATTACCTCCAGCGTACAGGAGGATTCATCCCGCCTTTCATGTTTCCAAAATTAAACCCGTTTTTCACTCTCATCTTAATCCGCCTACTCCGGTTCCTCCACCGCCGCGACTCGTAGATGGGGAACCTACTTATTCAGTCAATCGCATTCTGGACTCTAGGCGGAGGGGACGCCGATTCCAGTACTTGGTGGACTGGGAAGGTTACGGTCCGGAGGAGAGAAGTTGGGTTCCTGCCAGGGACATCCTGGATCACTCCCTCATCGATGATTACAATCGACAGGTAAGGAGCTCTGGGAACGCCGTGAGGCGTTCCTAGGAGGGAGGGTACTGTCACGGTTCATGAATCCGCTGTCTCATTCTGGTGTCTGTGTGCTCTGTAGTGTGTCACCTGATTGTTTGTGTGGGCGTCGCCGCTGATTATCTGATCAGCGGCAGCTGTTTGCAATTACACCTGCATATATAACGCCTTGTCTTTCATCTCATGTTTGTCAGATCGTTGTTTGGAGTCCTGGTGTTGTTGTCCCGTGTTTGCTCGTGTTGTTTGTTCCTTGGACTGGATTTCTCGTCGTTGTTTCCTGTTTCCTCGTTTGGATTGTTCTCTGGATTTCACCCACGGATTACACGGCACTGTTTCACGGACTCACTTCACCAGTCACCATTCATCTGGACTCTCACCGCCCATCGAGGTCCCTGCGTCACCACTCTCCTGCTGTGTTCACTGTGTTTTATCTGTGACTGACCACCTGTGTGTGAAGCTCTTAATAAAGAGATTAACTTGCTTTTGCATCCGTCCTTATTTACGTGACATTGTCAGTACATTCAGAATTACACTTTTACCATATTTCCCAGTCCATATAAAAATGTATTAAAGTCCCACTTAAGTGGGTCAAAAAATCTCTCATAAGTTCAGCTAGTTGCATTTAACATACATTTAAACTATAATTTGAATTTATTGACAAATAATATGGATTTAGTTAGTTGAAAACATTACATTTACTTCACACTTAAGTGTGTTTTTAAGTATATTATTTGTATAATAAGTACACTTTATAAAAGTATACTAAAGTGCACTTCTTTTTCACAAGGGACTCTGAGTAAGTAATAACCTGAGTAAGTAATAATTAACAAAGGTAAAAACACAACTCCTATTATGATACTTTAAAACAAGTCAATGTAAACATTGTCATGAGTGAATATATCTACTTCCCCAAAATCTGTCATTTGTCCTTGAGAAAAGTTGTATATCAGGTTAATAATTACATAAATGAAATAACTACATCAACAATATTTGTGGTATGATATCAATCACCACAGAAATAAATGTCAACTCTTTCTTTAGTTAAAAAATATCAGGAACTTACAATAGAAGTAAATAGGCAAAGCAGCAAACATTAAAATACACACTGTTTAAATAGTATAGCCACAAGATGTAAACATTATGTGTGCAAATGTCACTTAATAATTTTGTTTGTGTACAATTACAACCAGTGTTTCTTTCTTTTTTTGTCATAACAACATAAACCTGGTAACTACTGTAAGATATAAACATGTATAACAGAACGCGGTGTGACAATCTATATCATTTTATTATTATTATTATTATTTTAAGAGATGAGTCAAAGTTATTTTCTGTTGAGATCAACATAGTGCCACAAATATCGTCAATGGAGATTAACATCTACTGAGGCTGGAAAATTCCTTTGATTCTGATTAACAATTAACTTGAACTACTTATTTACCTGAAGCAATATAAATCAAGTACAAAAGACAGTAAATCAGGACACTATAAAAGGAACATGAGAGGCTGTGAGGATGACAGAGCAAGAGCTGGAAACAAACATCAGTGAAGAATGAAGGCTTTAGTATGTATACTGCTGCTGTTGGAAACCTTTGTGTTTGTCGTCCAGCAGCAGGTAGATGGAGGACTCAATGAGAATGAGATCAGTCAACAGATCAGCTCTGAGGACGGAAGACAGAATCCACCTCAAACAGACACTTTGAGAGCTGAAGCTTCAACTGACAGACAACAATACTGTGATCTGGGCATCCCTGACATCCATGCAGCACTGAGAGAACTGACCGCCACCGTTACAGAGCAGAAAGGAAACATCAGAGAACTGACCGCCACCATTACAGAGCAGAAGGAAATCAACAGAGCTTTAGAGACGCAACAGACGTTTATCCTGGAAGAGCTGAAGAAGAAAAATGAAGGTACTTCACCAAAACATTCACTCATTTATCAATGATCCTCAAAGTAAAACACCAATGCAATACATTGTATACAGGTGCGGAGCTACGGGTGGGGTGGGCCTGGGCCCACCCAGATTGACAGCTTGCCCACCCAGTCAGATCCAGGGAAATACATAATTTTTTTTAATAAAACAATTTTCTATCATTTAACAATTCTTCAATAACTTTTTTTAAATTTGATTTGTTTTCATGCATTAAAACGATTAAAACTCTTAATAAGAATGCTAATTAGTCTCTACTTCTTCAGTTACGTCACACGCCAGTAGCCTGTTGTTCTTCGTGCAAATATCTGGATTTCAACCAGCAGCGCCCTTTTTATGTAAAAAAAAAAAAAAATGGCTAACTCACTATCTATGATGCATTTAATAAAGAAAAATATCTTGACAAAGATGACAGGACGCCGTAACAACTTTTATCACTTGAACGAGAACTAACAGATAGGCTAAATGAGTTTATGACGATATCAACATCTTCAATTCAAAACCCAGCCGACTCTGACTTGTTTAGAACAGACATCAGCCATACAAGGTAAGCAAGGTAATGCAATTTTTGCATGTAATATTTGTGAGCAAGGGGTTTTCTGAAAGGTACACATATGTCAGTGGTGTAACTACAGACAGTGCAGCCGCACTGGGACCCGTGAGGCGGGGAGGCCCGCAACGAACTTAGTGTGCCCTGCCACATCGCAAGCGGCCCTGGCGACAAAGTGACTATGTTAATATAAATATTAAGATAAATATAAATATTAATACAATTTAAGTAGTGCCAAGATTCTTCACATCAGCAAATAAATACATAAATTCACCGAATCTGATCGTGTATTGTAATGGTCTTTCTGAGGTTCTGGTTTCTAATCCGCCCTCATATCTTTTTTTTTTTTTTTTTTTTTTTCCCTCATTAAAACCAAAAGGTGTTCATCAGTGATTGTAGCTACATCAAGAGCAAGGGCACGTTGTGTGCATTTGGTTTTGTGCTTTTACCAGAACGAAACGCTCGATTGTCTGTGTGAAGACTGCACATGTGCATGAGCGCCAAGAGAACTGATAACAGCCACAACTGTCACGTTCCCAGTCATTCCCGGACTACATTTCCCACAATCCTCCCTGGCAATCACCTGCACTCACTTCACCAATCAGTAATCACCACACTCAGCTGCAGCACATTTTCTGGACTATTTAAGCTACTCACATCCTGTCATACTTTGTGAGGTCTTGTTAACTTGTGTTACATTTCTGAGCGTTATTTATCCTGCCTATTTTAAGTTCATTTTTGAAACATTTAAGAAAGATTCTCGCAGAGAGACAGCTGAAAGCGCACCCTGTTTTTTATTTATTTTATTTTACAAAAGCACAAGGTTTTGTTGTTATTGTGAGCATGCACAAATAAAAGTAGACCATTTGTAGTCTTGCACTAATCTGTAGGCTATCGCCAAAAATGACGGAAGGCCTGTTTTAAGTTGTTTCAGCTGTCATGAGGAGAAAATCCATCAGAACGCGCCGACGCGATCGTCGGCCAGAGGGATAAAAAATGTAGCCAATTTAGTATTTTACCCATTCAGCTTTAGCCTAATATTATTTTTTTTAAATTTCACCTATGTTGCATGCAGGTCAGACATAAGTTTAATAATAATAATGTGTTTTATTTATTTAGCGCCTTTCAAGAACCCAGTGACGCTTTACATGAAGTTGCTAGATAACATGAATACATAAGTATACAGTCTTATATACTTAAGTAGGCCTACAGTCAGTTTACAACATGTGATCGACCAGATGGAACAGACAAAGAAAGTTAATCTACATTAAACTTACAAAAACAAGCATAGAGCTGGAAAATTGAGACAGACAATCAATTAACAAAACATAATGTGAATAAGTGAGTTTTGAGAGCAGGTTTAAAGGTCTGAAGAGAATAGACGCTTGTGGTAGTTTGTTCCAGAGCTTAGAAGCTTATAAGTTTGACCACTTCATTAGGTTAAGTTTTGTTTATAGTAAGCCTTTCTTTAAAGTGAATTTCGTTTTGTAGAAATTGTAGGCCTATCTTAATTTCAATTAGTGTTTCATCAACCAATTGCCTATAGACTATTTAATAAATAGAAAGAAAACCAAGAACGTCGGGTGTGGAATGGATTGAAGTGCGTAACAAACGAACCCATGTTTCCATGGCCTTTGAATAAGGCTGAAGCAATATTCTGTTTTTATTGAATTTCTTAAATACATGTCTTTATTACTTAATTAATTGATAAGATATTGTTGGTCTAACAATACATTTTAGTTGGTCTAAATTAAGTAAGTTAGGCACAAATTTGCGTAAGGTTCCCTAGACAAGCGAGTAGTGTGCTTGTATGTGCTTCATAAAAAATAACTGTGCAGCAGGATGCCCATCATAATAGCTGCACTGGGGCCCGTCATTACTATGTTATGCCATGATATAAGCCATTTGTATGGCAGGTTGTCGATACAGGACTCAGGGTCGCTCAAATTCGTTATTTCAAATAGGCACACAGCAGCTGCGCTCATAATGGAAGCAACGCGCATGCAGTGCGTTTTCCAGGTGCATCGAGATATTTCCAAATATGTGATTATTATTATTATTATTATTATTTTTAGGGGGTTTTTTTGTAATTGGTTGGTGCTGTTGGTTAATGTTGTAACTGCAGTTTTGTCTTGTTCTTATCTCGTTCTAGATTTACTTGAATTGATATTGTCATGTAGTATTGTTATATTAAATAACGTAATTTGAACTTGCCATACCTTGACTTTTTGTGAAATGATGCCACTGAGGGACGGCCCATCATATTATTTCCCTCCCAAATTACGCCAGTTGAAAAAAACATGGGATGATGCAAATTATTCTGGCCCACCCACACTTTTAGAGATCCACCCACCATCCACTTTCTGCCTCTGACACTGATTGTATAGTGTAAATGTTAGTGTAAAGTTGAGTGTATACTGTGTAAATTGTGTTATCTATTACAATAATCAGTGTAAATGTCATTTAACAGAATCTTTATTCCTTCACAGAAATTTCAAATCTTACTCTGGGTCAAGTGGAGTTGAGAAAGGAAAATAGAGGTGAAAGTGTGCTTGAATGATGTTAAATTCAGTGTATTCATTCTCAGTGTAATACAGTAATATATCACAATATTGCTTATGTTTTTCAATAACAGACAGAGAAATAGCTTTTTCAGCTGCACTGATGGAATCTGGCGATGGATATATTGGTCCTTTTACCACTGAAATCACACTAACCTACAAGAACGTCTTCACAAACATAGGGAACGCCTACAACCCAATTACAGGTAATTATCAATGAAATGGAGTCATAAAACTCAGTTTATAGTAATGAAAACCTTCTGCTCCATTCAGACCTCTCTGCAGTTGTGTAATGTGTAAGAGAATTAAATGATCTGCCATCTTTCAAAACTATTACACAGTGTGTTTGGTAATTGAGCAATCATACAGGAAACAGCTGATTCTGTATCTCTTGTTATTTGGTTTAGGTATTTTCACAGCCCCACTGAAAGGAGCGTACATGTTCAGATTCTCTGTATATAATTATGGCTCAACTACAGCAACTGCATCCATTGTTAAGAATGGACAGAAGGTGGTTATTGCACATGAACATCAGCCTCAGAATGATTTAAACTCATCAAATGGAGTTGTGTTGATCCTGGAGGTTGGAGATGTTGTCTATGTGAGACTTTGGTCTGGCAGGAGGATATATGATAGTTATAATAACCACAACACTTTCAGTGGTTATCTACTGTTTCCCTTAAGATAACAGGAGATTTGAAGAATGTGATTCCAATAATTCTGAACCTTCAGCGTATGATTTAAGATGAAAATTATGAAGAATCAATAACATATGAACCTGTATTAATGATGACTAATGTGTGTTTGAAATTTTCAGTAGATTACTGTATAAAGTCAGTATAATACACTATAATCATAAGTTCTGATCTGTCTGTACATGTAAGTTTGTATAAAGAGTTTCATCACTGAGACAGACAGGACCCATGAATATCACATGTGACTCAAAATTGATTTGTTAAAGTAGTAAACCTAATCATGTTAAATAATACCTTTTTAAGTATATATTGTTACTGATCCTTGATCTGTATCTCTTCATCCTACATAAATAAATAAGAGGATAAAGAGATTTTCCTTTCCTCATATTTTCATGAATATTTCCCCTACAAACCAGTAGTACAGTGATATGTTAGGTCAGGGGTAGTTCAGGCCTTGAGAGCTGCTGTCCTGCAGAGTTTAACTCCAACCCTAATCAAACAAACCTGAACAAGCTAATCAATTTCTTCAGGATTATTAAGGCTACAGGCAGGTGAGGGTTTTTTTCAGGGTTGGAGCCAAACTCTACAGGACAGCGGCTCTCTAGGACCGAACTTGCCTACCCTAAAAATGGAGAGCAGCTGGAAGAAAACAAAACTAGAAGTATTTCGCATTTCGTGGAGAGAGAGAATGATTGAGTACAGAAAGGCCTTAAAAACTGCTAGATCTGCCTAGTTTTTCAAAACTTTTAGAAGAAAATAAGCACAACCCTAGGTATTTATTTGATACAGTGGCTAAATTAACAATAAATAAAGCTTTAACTTCTGATGTTTCCAAAGAGCACAGCAGTAATGACTTTATGAACTTCTTTACTTGCAAGATTGATAATATTAGAGAGAAAATTATAACCATGCAACCGTCTACTACAGTATTGTGTCAGACAGTGCATTGTAGTGTCCCTAAAGAAAAAATCAATTCATTTACTGCTTTAGGAGAGGAAGAATTGTCTAAACTTGTTGAATCATCAAAATCAACCACATGTATGTTAGACCCTATACCAACTAAGCTATTGAAAGAGATGCTTCCGGAGGTCATAGATCCTCTTCTTAATATTGTTAATTCATCTTTATCATTAGGATACGTACCAAAAACTTTTAAGCTGGCTGTTATTAAACCTCTTATTAAAAAACCACAACTTGATCCTAGATAATTAGTCAATTACAGGCTGATCTCAAATCTCACTTTTCTGTCAAAAATACTAGAAAAGGCAGTTTCATCACAACTATGTTCCTTTTTAGAAAGAAATAATATCTGTGAGGATTTCCAGTCAGGATTTAGACCATACCATAGTACTGAGACTTCTCTCATTAGAGTTACAAATGATTTGCTCTTATCATCAGATCGTGGTTGTATCTATTAGTGTTACTGGATCTTAGCGCTGCATTTGACACTATCAACCACAACATTCTTTTAACCCTTATGCGGTCTTCAGGGTCTTTTTGACCCGCAAATGATGTTTGCTCAAATTAAAAAAAATGTTCTCTTTGTCCAAATAGCATGAGACTTTGTACAGTGGTTAACACTTTTAAGATCTACAAATAAAAAAAAATTGGAGTGATATCTTGTTTTTATGTTAGTGTAAAAAAAAAAGTTACGTTCGTGGTCTTCGGGGTCTCTGGAGACCCCGGGCAACAAAATGTAATTTTGTAACAATATAATATATTTTTTAAAATCCAATGTAATTTTACTCTGTATATGTTAATGTTTTTTCTCAACATTTGTGCAGTTTTTGGAGGATTTGTGATTTCTTTTAAATTTATATAAATAAATTAAAAAATATTTTTTGAAATAGGCATTTTATGCATGAACATTACAGGCTTTTTTATGTAAAATTCACTTTATAAAAGGCCCAGATTTCTAACTTTCATTCATGTGGATAACATGGATAATTTGACATGGTTTAGTGTAAGATTTTTGCCCATCTTTTGAAAAATGCAGTTTTAAAAGTAAAAAAAATATCACTTTGAAAATGAAAATTCTGTCATTAATTACTCACCCTCATGTCGTTCCACACCCGTAAGACCTTCGTTAATCTTCAGAACACAAATTAAGATATTTTAGTTGAAATCCGATGGCTCCGTGAGGCCTCCATATTTTTTTCTGTGCAGAGCTCAGAATACTGCAATATTCAATAAAAACAAGATTTGGCCATTTTGATTTCATGGTGACTTTAAGAAACTGGACACAGTTTTCAGTCCTGCAGTACCAGTGTAGTATTTAGGATACAGAATTGCTGAACTTTTAAGGGTGTTGTCTTGCTTCTCTGTAACTTGTATTCTTTGAGTGTTTGTCTGAGACTGATTACACAATGTGTGTGTGGGAACACGCACACGGAAACTAAAAACATAGCAGGAATGAGGCTCTTCAGGACCAGGAATGAGGAAGCTCACTGCAAATAAATAAATAAATAAATAAATGCTTTTCTTACTTAGTATTTTTGTTTTCTTTTTGCTTAAGACAAGAAAATGATCTGCCAATAGGGTAAGAAAAATAATCTTGTTTCTGTCTGAAATCTTGTTCCTTGTTTCAGTCCCAAACAAAAACAAGATTATTTTTCTTACCCCTTAAGCAGATCATTTTGCTTGTTTTAATCAAAAACTCACTTCATTTTGATTTTTTTTCCCCAGATTACAAGAACAATATCTTAATTCATTTTACGTATTTAGTAAAAGCATCTGGATTTAAGAATTTTTAGATATTTGGACTGAAAACAACAAAAATACTAAATAAGAAAAGCAGTTTTTTGCAGTGATACTCGCAGTGGTATAAGGTGTGAAGTTCACTTACAGTGCTCAATATCTCACCATTCACTGATGCATCCAGGTCACACTCAGTCACCATTATGTTTGGCCTAAAACACAACTACTCTAATGTTTACCAGAGAGCGAGGAAGCATTTTAGGGCTGCTGTCCTTGATAAATCTCAGGAGATGCCTGTCCCAGGAGACATCACAGAGGAGGCAGTGCCTGTGGGTGGCGCTCATCATCCCTCCACTGAAGAAATACAGTCAGCTCAGCTTGAAGGACACACAGAAGACCCAGGCTATGGCCCGTATGAGAATTTTAATTGAGAGGGACATACACAGGGTGAAGGAGTACCATATTTGGGATGGGCTTGTTCCTCTTTCTATGGTAGGTTCAGTCAATCAGCCTATATGGGGAGGCTGCAGACCTGGAGCCGGTAGATATAGGCCCCAAGCAGTTTTACGCCCCTGTTGTTCCTCATGCGTCCAGTAGGGGGAGAAGGAAATACGGCGAATAACACTATATTGGGAGGCTGCAGACCTATGACCTACTGTAAAATGTATTATTTATATTTATTTATAAACTGTTTTTATATACAGGAGACTGACTGATATATGATGTTGTGAATTTATATTAAGCTTACATTTAGATATTAACCATATTTAGGCCATTAGATATACAGTACTGTGTAATCATATGGATCCTAAATGAAATATCTGCTGTACAATTCAAAATTGGTCGTCATACAGCTACAAAACATTGTCCTACATAGCATTTTATGAAGACAAACACAATTTAACCCTTTTCTAAAATTCCAAGGATCATTTAAAAGAAAGAGACAATATTGTTGTTCACAAAAAAAAAATTTTATTAACACCATGACTTGGTTATTTCTTAACAGCATGACTCCTGTAGACTCTGCATGACTCCTGTAGACTCTCCTATGGCTTTCCACTCTTCTTTAATTGTTTTTTTATCCTGCTGTCAAAGTGCTCCCGCTCACTGATAAAAATAAATAAAGCAAAAGTTGCATAGTGGTAGAAACAATGGTTAATTATAAATATTTCCTTTATAGGATCCTTACAGTACCTCACGTCAATGACAGGTCCTCGCAGGAATTTCTCCCTCAGCCTCCAAGATGGACACATGTTCCACAACAGCAAGAGCACAGATGATGGACTACCAGAGAAAGAACTTGAGATTTATCACAGCCCAAATAAGCCAAGCATCATTTTGCATGTTTAGTTTTTTGGGTTGTTTTTTTACAACAAAATCAAAAGTGCCTTTTCTATATTAAGCACAAAACTATTTATTTTTAGACGCAATGGTCTAACATTATGGATAAACTATTTGACATTAAAAACAATGTGAATATGACACCATGCTGAGCACAACTAACACATAAGTCCTACCTCTGGAAAAAGGACATCCATAATAAATCTGATCTGGTCACTGTGGGTGTGTGTGGGTGTACTGTTCAGAATTGAAGTCAGGTGAGTGTAGATAATATCAATTTGTTCCTGATCTTCAATGAACAATGGCACAGGCACTTTCTTTATGGAACACTTGGAAAAAGTGTCAAGCCACTGTTGATTTTTTTTGTCCACTGATGATGGACTGTGCAGAGAAAATTGAAAATTACATTAAAAACATTTACATGTATGTGTAAGTTGTTTATTTACTAAACAAGCTATTGGTTTAGAATGCAGTTAAAAAAATGCATGTACCTGAATGTGGTCATCAGTTCCTCTTGCCACAATGAAGTCCACCAGAGCCTGGTTGGATAACTTTCGGTTCCTCTCGGCAACAACATGTTGTGGCAAGTCATGTGTTAATCCTGGAAAACTCCTGTAAAGTGGTCCGTAATGTCCCTTCAGTCAGGCATCTTGCCTCCTCAGGTCCAGTGGGCGAACCTTTTCCCATGCCTTTTAAAAAAGAAAAAAAAAATCTACATTGTTGGCCCCCAATGGGACACCTCTTGTTGTGGACAATAAACAGGCTGCATTGATAATTTAATGTATAATTAATAATTACATATAATCAATGTATAATGTATAAATAATTTAGTGACCTGTAATGCCTCAGTTTGGTCAATTATTTCTACTGACAAGAAAGGAACAAAGAATGAAACACCAAACTGAGATGTAAAGAAACTAATACACATACCCCTCTGTCTCAAACCGCTCAATTAGACGTAGACACCACCACTCCCTGATTGCAGGCATGTCAAGCTAACAGAAATTGTAATGTCACAGGATTAGTATTTAAGTTGTATTGTTAGAATTTAATGACCAGCAATAAACTTTATAGCAACCTTCTAAGGAAGAAAATAGAAAAGCTCACCGAAGTGAAATTGAATGGAGTGTTCAGCACAGTGTAAAGGGCATACTGAAAAAGAGTAAAGATTAATTTCCAGAAAAAAGAAAGAAAAAAAAATACTAGCATTAGTAGCCTGTTTTAATAGCTTACCATGAGCATGAAAACTCCACAATCAATGCTGTTGGTCTGTTGAGGAAAGACCTTTAGGAAACAAATGTATTAGAATTTGAAATAAAAACATACACAGAGGTGAAAATATGTACAGTAGTATTGTAGTTGTGTGTCACCCCAATATCCAATCCTGTGACTTCTGTCCACTGTCCAGGGTCAAGACGATGTGCAATACTCCTAAGTTTTGGGTAAAAGACAAATTAACAACAAGCCATGAAGAGTCCTATGTTACAAAGCATATGTAACAGCATATCATATGGCCATATATTAAACCAGCAATTTTACTCCTCTGCTCACACCCATTTGAGTCTATTTTCTCCCACAGAACATGGACGTCCTCATCCACAAAGAGGCCTGATTTTGCTTTGCTGGTTTAATCTATTAAGATGTTTCTATTTAGAACAATGTAACCACATGTCTACATTACGTGCCATAAGAACGTGGCAATTATATCTTAGCTGTGGACCTAAAGATGTCTCTGTATAGGTCATCTCCAAAACCAGACTCATGATTACTACACAGGGAGTCTAGTAGGAGGATCTCTCTTAAGAGTGGCTTCAGTACCTATAGGGATGCATAATCATGGTTGTAGCTAGGGAGTACAGATAGTGTTATGACAATCCATTTCACATTTAAATTAACTTTGCTTTATGATATAGAGGGTAAAAACACCCCTCCGTAAAACCAACATAAAATAATAATCATAGTCAATAATAAGTAGTCAAAGCTGTATAAAACGTGATATGCAAATGTTTTTTGTAAAATCTTACACACAACAGATAATGTTCTGGGCCGGCAGCTTTTGTCCATAGAGGGAACACAAGTGCATCCTTCATGTCAGCATCATCCTAAAAATCACAATTAACAAATATGAAAAATTATTTTACTTCCGACTTACGTTGGATGTCAAATAGTATGATTTATGCATTCAATACTCACTGGAAAGTAAGCTAAGGGATCTACACTGTCTTTCCATGTAGTAACAACATACATATCAGCAGTATATATGTCTTTGCCCTGTGAGAGCAAATGGAAATATTAAGAAGACTACCACTTGCCATTCATATTTGAAATTTAAAAATTCTAAAAAATAAAAAAAAGTATAAACTACAAATAGCTGATTTAAAATCATGTGAAAAAGATATATACATGCGCTCGAGCATCTTCATAAATGAGTTTCATGCAGGCATTTCCAATCTGCAAGAAATAATCAGTTAGCACATACACAAAAGTCTAAGTTCTTTCTACAAAGAAAACAAAGAGCATTTTGGTCCATAAAATTTCTACATGAAAACGTTACTACTTACATCAGACTCCATTTCCCTTCTCAAACCAAGTGTCCAAAAATCTTCTCTTAAGAGGCATATCACTCCCTCCTTCACAATGACCTCTTCAGGCCAGCCGCCCCGTGTCCAGGATGTATCTGAGCTGCAAAGGACAAAAGAAAGACTAAATGTGACCCTGGACCACAAAACCAGTCTTATGTGTAAATTTTTTTTTTTTTTTTTTAAATTGAGATTTATACATCACCTGAAAGCTGAATAAATAAGCTTTCTATTGATGTATGGTTTGTTTAGGATAGGATAATATTTGGCTGAAATAAAACTATTTGAAAATCGGGAATCTGAGGGTGCAAAAAAATCTAAATATTGAGAAAATCGCATTTAAAAGTTTCCATTTCTGTTGGCGATTGTGCTGCAACCACTTACAAAAATAAAATTGATATCCTTAATATCCTAATGATTTTTGGCATAAAAGAAAAATCGATAATTTTGCCCCATACAGTGTATTGTTGGCTATTGCAACTAATATACCTGTGCAACTTAAGACTGGTTTTGTGGTCCAGGGTCACAAATGCTTCATATTTTGTTTAAATAGGCAACTTGTCTTTTTAAAATGGATGTTTTAGTTAACACAAATTGTGGATGTTACAATACAGGCTACTGTGGACAGTATGTTTTAGCATTGATAGTGAAGACATGAACAACTACCAATTTGTCTTGTAGAAGATTATGAGGCTTCATCCAAGGTTGAGCTGAATACTCATCTGCCTCCTCCACAATCATATCCTCATCCACTTCCTCCATGTTCACATCTGCAGAGGTTTCTATGGGAATAAAATTAAACAATCTCGGTCATGAATAATGAACTGCAATGGAAAATTACTGTAAGTTAGTGCAATTACTTTATCCATACCCATGCCTGTAACAGGGGCATCAAAGTCTGGCAAATCCACTGTTGCCTTTGAGCCACTAAGGTCTGTAAGGCATGCAAAATTAGATTATTAGTTAATGACACAGAATATAAATGCAATAGAATAATTACAACAATGAAATGACAGATGCAGGCATCAAAATCAAGTACAGTGTATATCAGATGTTGATATAAAAGGGTTAATTGATGAGTTTGATATTAAAAGATGACATAATAGCAGGACCACATGCAAATAAGGAAACATTAAATTGTACTTCGCAATGCTTAGCAGTAACAGACTAAACAAGTGCAATAAAGTGGCTTGATCCTCTACTGTGTTACTTACTGGTCACTTGGCGAACGTCTGTTGCACCAGAATTGAGTAGAGGACTCTGAAACAGCTTAATTGGATAACACAAAATATTGGTACATGACAACATCTGTACAAGTAATATATAAAACCAATTCTAAAGTGATATTGCAGTAATTCAAACATTACCAAGAACAGCCTGGTGGTTGATGTTCAGCACCACTTCTGTTCCCAAATAACTTTTTGAAGGCCTCTAGTCTTCTCAAGTTCTTCTGGCTGTTGTTGTGGTGGATGATACTTCTCATGAGGAAGACGTGGGTTGATGGAAGGGTCATATTTAGAAAGTAATTATTTTTCTTTAATTTGCTAAAGAACTGCTCAGCAACCTGGCTATTCACTTTACCAGCAAGTTGGGCTACAAGACCAATCTTCCGGAGAGCATCCCGTTCGTCTTTTGAATTGTCTTCATGAAATTTGTCATTAAGGACATAGTGCTCTGCTGAGCCTGTAATTGGGTGGCCATGGCTGTCTGGGACTTGTTTTTTTATACTAAGCCATGGCAAGGAGATCTTCAGCTTTCCTTCCTTTGCCATCTTTATGTTGCCATCTGTTGGGTCAGCTAGACGACCTTCATGTGGCGTGAAGATTAACGTCTCAGGACAGCGAAGATTGGTGTGTGTGGCCAGTCCCCGTGCGAAATCATAGATGACTATGTTGGGTATGTGTTTCCATGAGAGGAGGACATCTGCAAAGTCCCTCGGACTCTCTGCGCGCAAACAGCATTTGATGCTATACACAATTCCACAAGGGCACATGACCACAGCCCATCCTCCTAGGGAAAAAAATCTATGTCAGGCAGCAGTAATAAAAGAATAAGGCCTACAAAGGTAAAGTGGCAGTCACAAACATACCAGAGGCACCCCAAATCTTTTTTCTTACCAGAGGCACCCCAAATCTTTTCTTACCAGAGGCACACCAAATCTTTTCGAATACTTTGTCGTAAGTCTGTCTAGATTTCATCTCAGATGAAAGCCTCTCTAAGAGGTCACTTTTTGAGCCAATGGCATCAATACCACATTCCCTGCACAGTTTCCTTATCACAGATACCTAAAACACAAATCAAATACAGTTGCAACAAAAATACTTACATGTTCCTTAGCCAAAGAAACACTTCACACTAGTCGCAGAAATTAGAAATGAAATCAATTTGACCTTTTTCTTATAAAGCTCATTTTTAAGTCTATCTTCAGAGACAGTTATTTCGCAAAGCTCAGCTTCTTTGGGTTGGTGGATTTTTTGGAACTCTGTGTTAAGGCATTGACTGGACTTGCGTGTATTTCTTCCAATCCATGGTGCCCAACAGTGGTAATTGGGGTGGACAGTGAAGGGATTGTCGCTCTGTTCTTAAATAACAACAGAAAAAGCAAAATGTTCAAAAATAGATTGTAAATAGCATACCAAATGTCAAGAAGAGGCACATAAAAGCAAGAGAATTACTTTTTACAAAGCCACGACCAATCATTTGCAGGGCCAGTTTATCCCAAAAGTCATCCATATCCATGTGTCCATTGAAATCCTTTGGTGGTGGTTTGATGTCACTCACTAACAACATACAGAAAGGAAAAAATATTAATAAGACGATCCTGTATAATAGAGAAAATTAGGTACAAGCCTCCTGTGGCTAAATATGCACAAGCAGTGTCTAATCACTCAGAATGATTTATTTGCTCAAAGCACATAATTTCAATTTGGTCTATGCCAACACTTACATGACATGTTAAATGCTCCTTTTCTGTGGAGATCCATGATGACAATGGGTGGATGATCCCCACATGTCACACAAGAGTATTCATACTCGTGACCTGTGAGTGCCTCAAAATGGAGATAGGCATGGAGCACTGTTTTGGCTGGAGGAAACTGTTCCCCTATAGTGACCTCCAGACACTGAACCACTCTCCCGACAGCAGTGTGGACCTATGATTTAAGATAACACAAACAATAATTACTATCCACTTCTTGAAAAACCTTGCAAAGCATTACTTTTACTAGAGGTAATGGTAAATTATTTAAGATAGCCTAACCTGTAGCATGTTTCGAAGATGTAGGCATAAAGGGAGGTCAAGAATGACACTGTCATTAAAATTATGCAGGCCATCCTTCCACTCTTGATACCTGTAGTGGATTCCACACTGGTGGCAACATTTTGAGTAGGTGGCAACGTCTGAAAAATACCATGTTAAAAAAATAAGCCATACTACAATACCTTTTAGGACATATTCAGAACTGATGTCATTATGTATTTTATAGATCCTATTGGAACACAATTACTTACCATGGATAATTCTTGTATTTGTAAGAATTTTGGCCTTTGATGTGATGAGCAGAGGGTCTGATAAAGGTACATTTCCAGCACATCTGTGGCAGAACATCTCATCGGGAATGAGGCTGGTTGGGTATGTGCTTGAAAATGAAGGCAGACACAGGTGCTCAGGAAGAGCTGCAGGGATGGTCTTGTTGTTCATGACATACCGAATCATAGATTCCAGCTCTTTTGTCGGGGGGTACAGTAGGCCTGTGTCATCTACACTTTCATGAACTGGAGTGGTCTGATCTGTGCTTTGAACGGTCCTGAAAAGCTGATGTTCAGTCTGGAACAGGTGCCATTTAGCAATATATTTATGGAGGCAGGATCTTCTTGACCTGGCACAAGGACAATGCCAGGAGTTCAGCTTTACATCATATGTGACCATTATTCTTCCAAGTTGGGCATGAATATGATGCATGTGGCTCATACACTGAAATGCACCTCTTTAAAGATGGCATTGTCGCCTTTGTCTCTACAGACAAGGGTTTGTTGTCTTGGGTGGCCAAGCTTTGTCTCTGTAGGCAATCTCTCTTTCTTTCACTGCCAAACCATTTTAGCCTGACCATTTCTGTCAGGGTACTTTCTGAAAGAGAAGGATCATCAGCAAAGGACCCACAATAGTCTAGTGACCTGAGGTGATGGCATTTGTAGTGGCTTAGTCCACTCCTCCTGGCTAAGTCCATCTCCACTTGACAGGATGGCAACTCACATCTTACATTCTGCTCCGCTCCCCAGATTTTGTACAGAACATGGATCGGAACACTCGAAGAAAGAAAATGTTTCTGGACTGCATAGACACCGTTAGCTCGGTCTATGCAATCAGAATAAAGGTGATGGCTTGCTGTAATGTCGTCCCTAGATTTTGTGTGTTTCCTCTCCAGATGTTTTCTTAAATTTTTTTTTTGAATAGTAATGTGACAATGAGGTCAATTTGCTTTAACAACTATGCTGTTTCGTGGTTGTGATTTTATGAAGGACCTACTAGCAGTTAAGGGAGGCAGGTCAGGAATGGTCGTCGATGTACTGGAAGGCAGGGGAGCCACATCAGGAATGGTCGTCGATGTACTGGAAGGCAGGGGAGCCACATCAGGAATGGTCGTCGATGTACTGGAAGGCAGGGGAGCCACATCAGGAATGGTCGTCGATGTACTCGAAGGCAGGGGAGCCACATCAGGAATGGTCGTCGATGTACTGGAAGGCAGGGGAGCCACATTTGGAATGGTCGTCGATGTACTGGAAGGCAGGGGAGCCACATCAGGAATGGTCGTCGATGTACTGGAAGGCAGGGGAGCCACATTTGGAATGGTCGTCGATGTACAAGGCAGGGGAGCCACATCAGGAATGGTCGTCGATGTACTGGAAGGCAGGGGAGCCACATCAGGAATGGTCGTCGATGTACTGGAAGGCAGGGGAGCCACATCAGGAATGGTCGTCGATGTACTGGAAGGCAGGGGAGCCACATCAGGAATGGTCGTCGATGTACTGGAAGGCAGGGGAGCCACATTTGGAATGGTCGTCGATGTACTGGAAGGCAGGGGAGCCACATCAGGAATGGTCGTCGATGTACTGGAAGGCAGGGGAGCCACATCAGGAATGGTCGTCGATGTACTCGAAGGCAGGGGAGCCACATCAGGAATGGTCGTCGATGTACTCGAAGGCAGGGGAGCCACATCAGGAATGGTCGTCGATGTACTCGAAGGCAGGGGAGCCACATCAGAATGGTCGTCGATGTACTGGAAGGCAGGGGAGCCACATTTGGAATGGTCGTCGATGTACTGGAAGGCAGGGGAGCCACATTTGGAATGGTCGTCGATGTACTCGAAGGCAGGGGAGCCACATCAGGAATGGTCGTCGATGTACTGGAAGGCAGGGGAGCCACATCAGGAATGGTCGTCGATGTACTCGAAGGCAGGGGAGCCACATCAGGAATGGTCGTCGATGTACTCGAAGGCAGGGGAGCCACATCAGGAATGGTCGTCGATGTACTGGAAGGCAGGGAGCCACATCAGGAATGGTCGTCGATGTACTGGAAGGCAGGGGAGCCACATTTGGAATGGTCGTCGATGTACTGGAAGGCAGGGGAGCCACATCAGGAATGGTCGTCGATGTACTGGAAGGCAGGGGAGCCACATGGAATGGTCGTCGATGTACAAGGCAGGGGAGCCACATGGAATGGTCGTCGATGTACTCGAAGGCAGGGGAGCCACATCAGGAATGGTCGTCGATGTACTGGAAGGCAGGGGAGCCACATTTGGAATGGTCGTCGATGTACTGGAAGGCAGGGGAGCCACATTTGGAATGGTCGTCGATGTACTGGAAGGCAGGGGAGTCACATCTGGAATGGTTGTCATATACTGGCATTAAGGGAGCCACATAGGAATGGTGGTTAATTTACAGCAGTTAACCTTTCATGGGCCACAAAGTTGTCACGTCGGATTTTTATTGAGGAACAATATACACAATGGTAGTGTAATTGTGAACACAACCTAAAACCGGTGGATTGTATAATCTGAAAAAAAAAGAAAAACAAAACAAAAATCACTCCTTTTCTTGCATTTCAGAGAAAGACACAGCACAACTTATTTGTTAAACTTTTATGCAACATGCCGTGACAATGCTGACATGAGTAAATTTGAGTAAACTAAAACATCAATCATGCATCCATTTAACATTAACATTCATTACATTTTTAGAAAAAAATAAAATAAAAATCAATCATAAATGATGCTACCTTCATGGACGACTGCCCTAGAAAAGTGAAGCTTAAGATGAGTTTGTACTTTACTTTTCTTTGAGGGCTTGAAAAAATCAGAATTACAGAAAGGACAGTGAAATAGGGAACAGCAGGAGGTGCATCTGTTAAGTGCAGGTAAGTTGCAACCTCTCTGTACAGATATTATTTCTTCCCCTGAAGAGAGAAAGAGATGGGTGTTTTTAGTTTATACTTGTTTAGAAAGAGAGATTTTAATTTTCTTAAGTAGCTAAAGCAAACACACACCTTTATGAGATTCAAGTTAAAGAACTAAAGACAGAGTATGATAAAACACACATTAAGTGCACATACATTTGTCCAGATCAGTAAGCTATTTTAAGAAAACTGTATATTAAGATATACATTAGAGAATTAGATCATCTCATTTATAAGAAACAACTCAAATCAAAATCTACATTCAAACCATATGAGACCAAAGTTTTTAATGTGGGTTTTATCATGCATGACCTATGTTTGTATTATTTGACAAAATACTTGAGTGAGAGTGCAGTTCAACTTGTGCAGAGACAGAGATTTGCATACATACATACATGCCAATTATAAATGTGTATTTTGTGTGTTCACATCATAGACTGTCAAAAAAAAAAAAAAAAAAAAAAAAAAAAAAAATCACACATTTGTGATTATCCACTCTAATGTGCTCCAGAAACCATGTGGAGTATGTTTAAATGCAAGGAGTAAACAGGGTCTTACCAGAAGAAGCCATGCCACGCAAGCTAAAGACAGACAACAAGATAAAAATAAAAATGTAATTAATTTTAAAAGTGAGTGAGACAGAGCGGGTAAAGAGAAGACTAAGGGCAGCTTAACCTACACGTGGTCAGCTAAGTTTGAGTCAGACAGAACATCTGACTCAATCAAGTACTTTTGCCTCTCGAAATAAATTATTGACCCATCTTTTGAATTGATATCGCATCAATCGTTTATAAATAATAAATGTTGCATCATTACAATACAATCAACAACAATAACTTTAGGAGATTATTTACATACCTCAATTCGTATCGCTTCAAAAAAGGTCTGCTGCTATCATACAGATATGGTCTGCTGTTCTGATGACTAGGCTCATATACTAATATACAGCCTCCCCCTACTGGACGCATGAGGAACAACAGGGGCGTAAAACTGCTTGGGGCGTAAAACTGCTTGGGGCCTATATCTACCGGCTCCAGGTCTGCAGCCTCCCCCTACTCCAATCAGCTGAGGGTCAAATGTTGTAGGAACCTCTTGATATCAAAGGGGACGAATGAGTCTGAAGTGTTTCCTTTCTTGAGTGAGCCTAATGCTGCCTTCACATGCTTTCAGAAATGTGATCGGGGCCATATTCACAAAACATTTTATCTTACCACTAAGAGTTCTCCTAAATAGCAGTAAATGTTCTTAGCTAAGAGTTTTCTCTTAAAACCTATTCACAAAGCTCCTGAGACAAACTTTTACTAAGGAATAGACTGAAGTCTTAAGCTAAGAGTAAGGGCGGGGTTGACCTCGTTGGTATGGACTATACACACAGTGATTGGCTGATGGGGAGGAGTCAGCGATTTAATCATAGAAATATTGTAGAATGAGGTGTCATGTTTCCAAGGTTTTAAAATACAAATGTTGCCCTATTCAAATAAATATTTTTTAATAAAAAAGTCAAAATAAATTGTTGCCATAAAGGTTTTAAAATGTAGGCTAAGTGTCACTAATTAAACTAGTATATACAGTTAATTGTCTGCCTCTTGGGTGTCTGCATCTCATACATTTCTGTCCTCTCATCGAGACTTCATCCTTGAAGCTTCATGAAGCTTAGCATGCTCATGCAAGGCAATGGATGTTCCAGGACCATGATGCAGTGATATATAATTTATAATTATGTTGTCCACAAGGAACATCAAAAGTAAGAGCTAATTGAAGGATCTACTATAATCAGTACTCCTATCATCATGTGTGATTATACCATGAGTAATTTTCCAGGTATGATGCCCGCTTTAGCATGAGCCAGGTTGTATTTTTCCAGCTCTTTTGCGAAAAAGGCAGGAATCTTCCCAAGACATCTTCTTTTTCTCATCTCTCCCTGCCTCCTTTCTCCCTTCATCAATCTCTGTCTCATCGAGCGATGAGGAAGGTTTTCTGCTGTGGCGGTGGTGTATTTGAGCAGTACACAGGGTTTCTGTTCATGTACATGCTCCACACAACTCGCTTTCTTTGGTCGGCGAACTTAGTTGTCCCATGATAACACTGTTTGTCATGCTGAAATCAGAATACTCTGAAACTTTAAATACTCTCAGGCGTGACATCATGTTCAGCGTTCGACTATTAGTGATGTCACACCATTAGATGCCTAGATGTATCGGCGCTGCGCAGACGATGTATGACATCAAAGTACCGCAAGAGCAATTGGAGAGCAAATGACTCCTTACATAGTGGTGTGCGATATATGTGACATTTAATTCACATTTAGTGGAAGATATACGAGAATAAGCCAGTCTCGTTGGAGGACGAAAATGAAGATTCAGTAGAGACCCAAAAGATATCCAAATGAGAACTATTAATATATCTTTTTTATTATGTTTTTGTGAACATTTGAAACATCTACCTTGTACAGTACACTTTGGTGTGTTTTCTTTTCTTTCAGCAAAAAAGGTTGGAGGTCAAATGACAACCATTTAGAACTAAATACTTCCTCCTCCGGAGTGGAAAATGACACTTCTCATCTGTGATGTATGGACCTGAACTTTGTAATGTCATTGAGGGATTTCATACAAGACAAGACAACACTCAGTATTCAGATGTGGAAGATTTTGATCATATAGGTTTGCTTTCCTATGATTATAGCAATGATTTTCTGTTTTTTGAATTTGATGATGAGAGGAATGAAAGCCCTTTACTTGACAATAGTCTTTCATTTGAAAACAGTGTTAATCAAAATGATGCAGAAACCAATTTCATTAATAAGACTGGGGATTTTTCACTACCTTCTGACACTCTTAACATCATAATCACAGCAACAATGATCTAGTCATAGACTCTCAAGTATTCAAGAGTCTATGAGAGTCTATGACTAAGTCCAAAACAGCAACTTTTTTTTTGGCCAGGCAGTGTATATTGTCAGTATATGATTATCTGATTGCATTAGATTTTGCATAGCTCATATCAGTTAATAACAAATAATCTCTCGGTTTATTTGTTGAATTCAGAATAAGGTTTATCTTATTTCTTTTAGAGAAACTACAGTTTATCTTTCTACAAGACTAACGGACCCACTTTATATTAAGTGGCGTTAACTACTATGTACTTACATTTAAATTAATAATTTGATACAATGCACTTATTGTGTACATACATGTTTTTACATTGTACTTATATTTTAAAAACACCTGCATGTAATTACATCTGTGATTAATTTCTGTAATTACATTTATAATTACACTGTTGACTCATCCCTTACACCTTAACCCTACCCTTAAACCTACCCATACCACCAAAGCTTTCCCTAACCTTACCTTACCCGTATCCCACCTCAATAGCAGCAAAAGTGTTTTGCAATTCAATATGAACCCAATAATTACATTGTACTTATTTTTTGATGTAAGTACATAGTAGTTAAGGCCATTTAATATAAAGTGGGACCAGACTAACTAGTAAAATCTAACTCATTCACTTGCATTTAGCAATCTTTTTGCACTTTATCCATTCAGTAGTTGTTAGATACTCTTGTCTTTCCTTTTGTTAATAAAATCCATTTATTACACTAGTCTCTTCCTTGTGTTAATAATACAGTAAGAGTCTCTACAAGTTAATCCTTCAGATTGGTCAAACGATGAACTTCCTCCAATTTATATAATTGTAATTCAGTCAATCTTCCATGATTGTTCTTTAATGTCAAAGTGAAACTCCTTGACTGATGCCCTGAAATATAGGAATGTTGACTCAATATTAATATTAATACAAAATATTAATATTTAAGACCATAAATAACTACATTTGTGGTGCCCTCATGTGAGGCTAGTCCAAAACCACCACAGTGTAATGTTGATTCACTGACATTACCATTGATTATTTTTGTAATTCCAATATTAATTCAGCATCAGTGATGTAGAATCAATCATAGTCTAATGTTGATTCAATAGCATTACCATTGGTTTTATTGTCCACCATTTTTTCAACATTAACTGAGGGTGCAAAAGTGATGTTGAAAAAAATATCACTTTGTAATTTTGAATCAATTATATTACCATTGATTTGTGGTTGAATTCTCAACATTGCTTCAACATTAACTGAGGGTACAATAGTGATACTGAAGCAACATCACTTTGTAACATCAATTCAATGTAAATAGTGTTGACACATCAACACTAGCCGCGTTTCCACTGCCGGGCCAAAGGCGGGCGTGCTAGTGCGTGCCAGGGCCGGTCGCGTTTCCACTGTCATTCCGGGGCTTACATGCCTTTCGGTGCTGGGGCTTGACGCGGTCGAGGTAAAGGTGGAGCTAATCGTATCAGGTGATGGTCACACGCTGAAATGGGTTGGGTTGTGTGACATTTGATTAAGGGAGGTGTGTTTAAGGGCGGTTTTTAGATCAGTGCTGCGGAGCTAGCGGACCGACAGTGGAAACGCAACTTGATTTTGGCCTCGGTGCCTAATTGTCTGTGGCCATAGGCCCAGCCCGGCACACTGTTAGCCCTGGCTCGCACTGGCCCGACAGTGGAAAAGTGGCTAATGATTCAACATTGTTTCAATGATTACATGCTACCTGGGGTGTTATTTCCAACTCCTGTTAACCTTATTTAATCTTTATTGTAATTATTGCTTTTATATATTGTCACTCCAGCTCATGTATATAATGTTATTTTACTTAACTGTGTGGTTATTTTTGTCATTTTACCCTTTTTGACTTATATTATTCATCTTTGGCCTAAATATGTGGAAATGGTGACAAGTGTACATCACATTTATTTTATGAAGGAAACAAGGGCGGTTTACACTCATAGAGGCTACATATATACAAACCCGATTCCAAAAAAGTTGGGACACTGTACAAATTGTGAATAAAAACAGAATGAATGATGTGGTCAGAAACAAATTTCAATATTTTATTCAGAATACAACATAGATGACATATCAAATGTTTAAACTGAGAAAATGTATCATTTTAAGGGAAAAAATAAGTTGATTTTAAATTTCATGTCATCAACACATCTCAAAAAAGTTGGGACAAGGCCATGTTTACCACTGTGTGGCATCCCCTCTTCTTTTTATAACAGTCTGCAAACGTCTGGGGACTGAGGAAACAAGTTGCTCAAGTTTAGGAATAGGAATGTTGTCCCATTCTTGTCTAATACAGGCTTCTATGTTGCTCAACTGTCTTAGGTCTTCTTTGTCGCATCGTCCTCTTTATGATGCGCCAAATGTTTTCTAGGGGTGAAAGATCTGGACTGCAGGCTGGCCATTTCAGTACCCGGATCCTTCTTCTACGCAGCCATGATGTTGTAATTGATGCAGTATGTGGTCTGGCATTGTCATGTTGGAAAATGCAAGGTCTTCCCTGAAAGAGACGAGACGACTCTGGATGGGAGCATATGTTGTTCTACAACTTGGATATACCTTTCAGCATTGATGGTGCCTTTCCAGATGTGTAAGCTGCCCATGCCACACGCACTCATGCAACCCCATACCATCAGAGATGCAGGCTTCTGAACTGAGCGCTGATAACAACTTGGGTTGTCCTGGTCCTCTTTAGTCCGGATGACATGGCGTCCCAGTTTTCCAAAAAGAACTTCAAATTTTGATTCGTCTGACCACAGAACAGAACAGTTTTTCGCCACAGTCCATTTTAAATGAGCCTTGGCCCAGAGAAAATGCCTGCGCTTCTGGATCATGTTTAGATTGGCCATTCTTTTGACCTATGAGAGACACTGGCCAACGGCGAATGACACGAGGCTTGTGTTCACCGACACCGATTTATACCCAATCATGTTGCCAACTTGACCTAATAAGTTGCAAATTGGTCCTCCAGCTGTTCCTTATATGTACATTTAACTCCCTGAGGTCTGAAAACGCGCCGGCGCGTTTTGCAGGTTTTTTTTCACATTGCAGCAAAACAGACTTAAAATACTCCATCATTTTTTGTCATAGAGACATAAGTAATATATCAATTGAAACTATAGAATATCTTTTAATTGTATACACAGAGTAAAAACAAAATGTTGTGCTTTTTGTAAAATAAAGGAAACTAAAATGATGCATGATCTCTCCTCTCCCTCTGAACAAAGTCTAATCTGATAGTTCTCAGAAAATAAACTATAACTTAGTGAATACTAATCACAAAAAAATTACACTTATGTCTAAAGACACGTTGAAATGTCAGGTTTTAAATCGTGCAAGTCATATCGAAAACAAAAATTCTGTGTTTATGTAATCTGTATGAAAATAGACACGTCAGAAGTCCGTGATTCAGCTCATTATCTGCTAATGCGGCCACGCCCACGGAGCCAGCGCTATTCAGAGGCAAATTATGAGCAAATACAGGCATTCATCGTCTCAATCGTGTATTTATTGTCTTGAAAAGTGTTTATCTGTATGTAAAAGCCATGGTTAATGACCTTTGGAAGACATGCCGTTAGTTCCTGATACATCCTCTTCTTCTGTAGAATAATTTGTGGACTAAATGTGTACAGAGAGCACCCTCCGGCTACAAGTATGAATTGAAAACACCATTCCTCTTCTTCTTTAGAATAATTTGTGGACTAAAGGTGTACAGAGCGCCCTCCGGCTGCAAGAATCACCTGAAAACACCAGCGCTCATAGTGATAACAATGAATATAGAATAAATATAACTCCTCTGTATAGAAAATTGAGATAAACATATGAGAATCCATCAATATTTCTCCAAATGTGCATGCTTTTAAACTAAAAGCCCATATTCAGACTCTTTGCATCACAGAAATACATTATATTTTAAAGAATATAATAGAATACCATTATTTTAAATTGAGCTGAGACATGAGCATTACAGAGGTTTTTTTCACAGCCTACCTGACTGAAAGGCCTCATTAATATGCAAGTCATTTCAGGTCATTATTATGCAATTCTTTTGTCTTCTCAGGTGTAAATGAGCCATTATTCATGATGATTCACGCCTCCACGCATACTGTGTTTCTTGACAAAAAGTGTCTTGCAAAAACTAAATCAATATATTATTTTATATGAACAAGTAGGCATTATAATTTTTACATAATTTTGAAGCAAAAACTCTAGCCTACAACCTCCAATACCCAGAAAGTCTTGTAAACACAGATTTAATATATATTTTTGGCCTTATTTCAGTGACTTAATTTTTTTGTTTTTTCAATAACCACGCATAAACGTTATTCCTTCAAAAACACAAACATGTACATACATGTTCCTCACATATTATGGTAGCCTAGTTTGTGCTGAATACAGTGTAATGACACCTTTGTCATTAATATGTTTATGAACTACTGAAAAAAAGGCACAAATGTCAGGGCATGTCAAAACTTCTCCAGGCCCCAAATCAGCCTCAGACTCCAGAGGGTTAACTTTTCCTGCCTCTTATTGCTACCTGTCCCAACTTTTTTGGAATGTGTAGCTCTCATGAAATCCAAAATGAGCCAATATTTGGCATGACATTTCAAAATGTCTCACTTTCAACATTAGATATGTTATCTATATTCTATTGTGAATAAAATATAAGTTTATGAGATTTGTAAATTATTGCATTTTATTCACAATTTGTACAGCGTCCCAACTGTTTTGGAATCGGGTTTGTATATATACAAGCAGGACAAGCAGCATGAACCACTGAACAAAGAAACTCCAACAATTCTGACATTTACAGTAATGATGAGATTCATCTGGACTGATTTCAGAGTTCAGCTTACAGTTTTCCTTCTTTCATTCCTAATATATTTTAGTTATCCAGATTGAATTGATGATGATTTGACTCAATCCTCAATCCATCACTCATCATGACTCACAAACACACACTGATCTTACTGTCTATATGAGGATTCATTACACACATTTATTCTGACATGTTATTTCACTGACAGAAGTTCAGCTGTAGTATTACTGTAATGAAGAGAAAATAAGAGACTCTATAACATCTCACTGTTACTAATTCATCATGAGCTCAAAGCATTATGGGTAGAGTCTCTGTACAGTCTAATCTTATTCATTTACACAGTTTCACAAATGATCTTTTAAAAACCCTAAACCCAGGATAGAGCGGTTGAGTGAATGTGGTCTGGACTGTGTGGATGAGGATCATTGTGTTTCTCTTGACTCTGTAGAAGGACAGAGTTCCTGCAGTGTGATCCACATACACTCCTATTCTACGCCTGATGAAGGACTCTAAATCATCATCATCATCATCCTCATCATACACTCCTATTCTACTGCTGATGATGGGCTTTACAGGGAGTTTAGTCTCAATGTGTGTCTGAATGAGTAACTGAAGAAAGAGCAGAACAAACTCCAGGACTGATCATTATATCCAAACCAACACTCATCACCTCCCTTCCTGCTGATGCTCTTATATGACACTGATATATACACATCACCTCTCCACTCAATCTCCCAGTAACAGCGTCGATCACACACACTCTCTCTACACAACACCTGAGACACAAAATCAAATCTGTCTGGATGATCAGGATACGACTGCTCTGTGTCATTGTTAGTAATCATTCTGTTCTCCTCAGTCAGACAGAGGTTTTCACTCGCTGTGTTCAGATCCAGAGTGAACTGATGGGAATCTGATGGAGATAAAACACATCAGAATCAGGAATTATGAATCTGATCTTTTTTTAATGTATCTGAACTCTTCATGTTCAATATATCAGCAGTGTCTCAGTACAGTTTACCAGATATCCTGTGCAAATCATCATTTACATGATCAACTATAAAACTCTTCTGTCATGTTTTCTTTCTCCTTCTACAGGAAGAACATGAACACACTCAGTGAGTTTTTCTGCTTGTTTTCTTAGTGACTTACATTGTAGGAAGTCGTTCCTGGTCCTGGGAACAATGTTGGTGAAAGAGACTGTGGAAATCAGCAGACATGAAGAGTGTGATTATCATGTCAATCTGTAAGAAAGGCAGCACAGATTACAGAATAATTGTGTATGTGCATCTCTGGTGGATGTTAATGCACTCCAACACTGCCTAAGCCATGCAATGAGTCGAGCGCTCTGTCACATGCAGATTCACTCAAGATAGAGAAGCGAGTGCTGAGCTGCTGGGAGTTTTCACCATGTTCAGTGTTTTATACTTATATTGTGTGCATTAATGACAAAAAGTAAGTGTTACTCTCTTCATCTGTTAGTTAGTAATTAAGATTATTAGCAAAAACATGTCATTTTCGTGTGTGCCTCTTTAAATTCCAAGAACTGCTTCTCCCTGCCCCTTTTCAGGGCGTGACCTTTACAGCTCATGCCAATCCTACAGCAATAACAAATCAGAGGCCTGTTGCATGAAGCTAGCTGAACAAACTCTGAGTTTCAGCCCCCTTACCTCACATTGGCAGCTCTGACCACTTAACTGCACTACTTAGGCCTACGTACAGGCCACGGGTGAGAAGAGAGAAATCCACAGTAAAGGAAATCAGAGTGTGGCCACAGGAGGCCATTCCATCTTTACAAGGTTTCTTTGAATGCACACAGTGGAGCATCTTTAAGGATTCTGCAACACTTGGTGACTGTATCGACCTAGACGAATACACAGAAGCTGTGCTGAGATTTATAAACAAGTGCACTGATGATGTGACGGTTAAAAAATCTATCAAGGTGTACTCTACCAATAAGCCGTGGCTGACATGTGAAGTTTGCTCCTTACTGAGGCTCCGCGACGCTGCTTTCAGATCTGGTGACAAAATAGGGTATGCAAGAGCAAGGACCAACCTGAAAAAAGGCATTCGCCAGGCAAAAAAGGCCATTGGGATAAAGTTGTCCACTCAGTTCACTAACACCAAGGACACAAGGTGTGTATGGCAGGGATTTCAAGTGGCCACTGGCCATAAGCCTACAGCAAAAACAATGGACAATGACCCCTGTCTTCCTGATGACCTCAATGAATTTTTTTCTCAGTTTGAGGTTAAGAACATAGAGCTGCACACATGCAGGAACAGTTTCTGTTCAACAGGCACTCAGTTGACAGTAGACAGCGTCAGAGGGTCTTTACAGATCAACCCACGGAAGGCTGCTGGGCCTGACCAGTCCCAGTTGTGTACTTTAAAGGGTGCTCAGAGCAATTAAAGGAGGTTTTTTGTGATATATTTAACATCTCTCTCAGCCAGGCCAGTGTACCCACCTGTCTAAAAAGTGCCATTATTATTCCACTTCCAAAAAAGTCCAATCCATCATCAATGAACGACTATCGTCCAATAGCCTTGACCCCCATTGTCATGAAGTGTTTTGAGCGGCTAGTGATGAGTCATATCAGGTCTTGTCTCCAAATAAATCTGGACCCTCTTCAGTTCGCGTATAAAGCGAACCGCTCTACTGAGGACGCAATCTCCACCCTGCTCCACCTTACATTGACACACCTGGAGAACAAGAACACCTACGCCAGGATTTTACTAATTGACTTCAGCTCAGTATTTAATACCATCTTGCCTCAACAACTGGTGGAAAAGTTGTTGCTGCTGGGCCTGGATTCAGGTGTGTGTATGTGGATTATGAACTTTCTGACAGAGAGACAACAGACAGTCAGAGTTGGCAGTTTAACATCTAAAACAGTAACTGTGAGCACAGGCACGCCACAAGGGTGTGTTTTGAGTCCTTTATTGTTCACACTGCTGACATATGACTGTACTGCCAGTTTTAACAGCAATCATGTCATCAAGTTTGCAGATGATACCACTGTTGTCGGCCTTATTACCGATAATGATGAGTCAGCATACAGGGAAGAGGTGGAGAAACTCACAGCCTGGTGCACAACGCATAACTTGGCCCTCAATACCAACAAGACAAAGGAGATAGTCATAGACTTCAGGAGGGCTAGCCAACATCACCATCTCCCCCTAACAAGCAAAAAAATTTCATGTGTGAAAATAAAATAAATTCCCATGCATCCAGGCCAAAAGCCAAGGGCGGGGACATGTGTAAACACAACAATAAAAATGAAACCAAAATATTCCCCATTGAAGTTGCAATTCCTTTCTTCGCCACTGAGCATACTCACTGCGTGATTTTATCCACAATAGAGAAGGGTTACAGACTCTTAATTCGCTGTAAATCCACCAAGTTTCAATGGAGTGGTTATGTCAACAGCACATGGGGAATCAGCTCAGATTTGAGAGAAAAACGCATCTCTTGTGAGCAAAAGAGTAATAAGAATGGTGCCGTGAGAGGAAAGCCATCAAGGATTTTACTCCCGGTATTTCATGATTCCAAAGAAAGGTGGAGGTCTCCATCCTATTTTAGATTTGCAGACCCTGAACAAACACCAAACAACCATGAGATACATGTTCAAAATGCTTGGATTAAGGACCCCGTCCCAAATGTTGTGTCATGGAGATTGGTTCACATCGATAGATTTCAAGGACGCTTATTTCCACATAGACATTGTCTCATTCTTGTCAGATGTTATCTGCTTTCTGCAGGAACTATTAGATAAAGGTAAAGCCTTTTCGACAGTTAAGGTCTATCTTTCAGCCATCTCAGAATGTCATGTGGGGCTGGACTCGGGTATGATAAGCCAGCACCCCTTGATATGTCAATTTATGAGGGAGGTCTAAGTCTCTGATCCCATCCTGCGATTTATCGGTGGTTCTAGACATGCTCTTCCAGCCCCATTTTGACCCATTAGAGAGTATTGATTTACCAACTCTCCCACCACATTTAAATTTAAAATGAATCATGATGATTCGTCACCCTGGGTCACATGACTGTAAACAATTCAATTACTTCCTTAAAGTGAAGTGACCATTGCATGATGTTACCTTTCCTAAAGGACTTGTGGAAGGGCCACATTTCAATGCCTTTTTTTGTGCGTATGCAAATTTTATACATCAGGCCCTAGAACTTTACCTTTCTCAGAGATCTTCTTCAGCTCCTCTTTGCAGAAATCCTCCAGTTTGTATTTCAGCTGAAGAACAGATTCTCTCATGATATCAAAAGCAGAGAGAGAACTGAAGGGATCGTCATTTACATCTGTAGATTCAGGAGGAGCTGAGAGAGACTGGAAACTCTACAGAAAACAGAAATCAAAGCTCATCACCTCCACACTTCAGACAATAACCTGTACTACGGTCAGATTTGAGCAGCTCTTGTTGATCAGTTTGCAGATTATTTTATTTTGATAAACATTACTCAAAATTTGTAGTGTAAGTCAAAGATTGTAAAAAGATAAGTAAAGAGATGATGTGAAATCTTACTGGGTGAAACTAGTACCATCAAGTTCATGGATTTCACATTGTTGTAAAATAAAGTTTAATTTAATTTAATTTTAAGAGATTTCCAGAGCTGAAATGCATTTGTAAATGCGTCTCTTTCATAAGAAGATGATCAGATGAGAGTCTGACTGATGATGATATTATAACCGAACACACAGATCAACACTTCAGTCAACGGCTCATTCTGCTCTCATGAAATGTTTCTCTGTGAGTCTCTTGCTCAAGTCCACTATGATCCTGTTCTTCTAGATCTCTGTTACCTGCAGGAAATGGATGTGATCCTGTGTGTGTGAAAGCTGCTCCAGCTCAGCATCTCTCCTCCTCAGATCATTGATCTCCTGCTCCAGTCTCTCCAGTCGTCCTTCAGCTCGACTCACTGCAGTCTTTTCCTGATCTCTGATCCGCTGTGTGGCCTCAGAGCGGCTTCTCTCGATGGAGCGGATGAGCTCAGTGAAGATCCTCTCGCTGTCCTCCACTGTTGTCTGTGCAGAGCGCTGTTAGGACACACATCACAATCACACAGTGGCTTCAGTGAGTCCTGACTGAGACTTCTCAAACTTCTCTTCTTCTCCAGACTCACCTTATGAGACGCCACAGCCTCTCTCAGCTGCTGAAGATCTTTCTCTCTCTGCTGGATCCTCTGCTGGAACAACCTCTGTGTCTCCTTCAGCTGGTGCTAAAGGACAAACCAATGACAGGAGAAACATCACATAAATCATCAAGTAAACAGATATGAATCCAGTATCATTGAAGTGCTGAGATTAAGGGGTTAAAGATCTTTCATAAGATTATAGGTTCAATCATAAGTATCAGCATTAGTTCACCCAGAAATGTACATTTTTTCATTGTTTACTCATCCTCATGTCTTTACAAACTTGATTTTCTTTTTCATTACACAAAAGAAGATATTCTGAAGAATGTCTCAGTTTCTAGAGCCCAAATCAAATATGATGATGCATCAATAACATCAAACCTCACTGGCTCATGCATGTCACGAGTCTAAACATGCCATCATATTTGATTTTTTATAGCGCTTCAGAAGACTTTGCCTGTGTCTCAATGTGCATACTATCCATCCTAAATAGTATGTGACATTAGGAATATTCAATACTATTTAGGGTGGATAGTATGCACATTGGGATGCAGGGCTAGACTACCCCATTGGAGTTGTATGGATTTCTTTTATGCTACCTTAATGTCCTTTTTGAAGACTGAAACTTTTGGACCCTATTGACTTTCAATATATGCACAGATGAGACATTCCTTAAGATACCTTCTTTTGTGTTCCTCAGAGAAAAAGATTGGAATAACCTGAGTAAATGATGAATGCACATTTTTTTGGGTGAACTACTGGTTTAAAGGCGTCCTATTATGCTTTTTCCCCAAGTGTCATCTTTCTTTAGTGTGTAATGTTGCTGTCTGCGCATGAAAAAGCTCTGCTAAGTATCAAAGTTTCTCCAGCTGGAGTTGTTCTCTATATCAGTGCGCACTGTTTCTGAACTCTTGACTGGATGGGCTTCCAGGAACTCAAAATGTCAGAATATCCCTCATTTAATTAATTCCTGTCCAAGGCATACACACAGCTCCTCCTGGGAAACGTCTCTCATAAGTCTCCCTCTACATAGTATCATTATTGGGGGTTGAGCTCAAGCCGAGCCTCAGCTGTCATTATCGGACAACATGTTTATTTCAATAAAACACACGTAACGGATGATAGTGTTGATGATTTACATTGAATACGAGCAAGAGTGAGCCTGCAGTGTAATGCACATAGCAAGTGCAATCAGGGCGGCAAATTAAAGGGTTAGTTCACTCAAAAATGAAAATAATGTAATTTATTACTCACCCTCATGCCGTTCCACACCCATAAGACCTTTGTTAATCTTCAGAACACAAATTAAGATATTTTAGTTGAAATCCGATGGCTCTGTGAGGCCTCCATAGGGAGCAGTGACATTTCCTCTCTCAAGATCCATTAATGTACTAAAAACATATTTAAATCAGTTCATGTGAGTACAGTGGTTCAATATTAATATTATAAAGCAACAAGAATATTTTTGATGCGCCAAAAAAACAAAATAACGACTTATATAGTGATGTCCGATTTCAAAACGCTGCTTCAGGAAACTTCTGAGCGTTATGAATCTTTTGTGTCGAATTAGCAGTTCGGCAAATTCACGTGATTTCAGCAGTTTGGCGATTTGACACGTGATCCGAATCATGATTCGACACAAAAGATTCATAACGCTCCGAATCTTGGGTGAGTAAATGATGACAACATTTTCATTTTGGGTGAACTATCCCTTTAAGGTCTTATTAAGCATTTATCTCTAGGTATATGTATATTGTGTAAACATCTTGCATGATTATCTCATGTCGGACATGATTGGAGTCAACATTTTTCATGAAATACAATCTTTTATAGTTTTACACATTTTACTCAGTAAACCTTCTGAACGACGCCTTCCTGGTGTCAAGTCTTGCTATTGAGTAATGTTTAGCTTGCTGATGTGACCGGCCTGCGCCTTCACTCTGCGTTGTGGTTTATAGATGAGACCGGACAACATAGATCCCTCAGACCACTTGTTTTTATTCTGAGATAATAAAAATAAAAACAAAATCAAAAGACAATCTGTGGCCTTTTTAGCATCAACCTGCTTCCTTCAGCTGCGTTTACTGCAAACTCGTGTTTATATTACAGTTTCAGATGAACTGCATATGATTTGATCAACAAGCTTTACATTTAACACTAACATTTTTCCACACAACAAAACATTTTATATAAATTCAAGACAATAATATGAAGAGAAACGTAGATGGAAAACATACCTGAGATAATAAAAATAAAAACAAAATCAAAAGACAATCTGTGGCCTTTTTAGCATCAACCTGCTGGTCAAAACAGACAATTTCAGCCACAGATCTTGGTTAAACACTCAAAACAAATACATCATGTTCCAAAACCATTTTTAACACAAAAATAGATTGTTTCCTGTCATTTAATAGCTAATTTCAAACTTTATAGACAGAGCTTAAGTAGAACTCACCTTCCTTCAGCTGCGTTTACTGCAAACTGATAGGAAAGCGACCGGAACTCAATTTTTAAAGGAGCCGTGTACCATTTTTTTAACAATTACTACAAACACAAAAGAAAATGAACTTATAAGCGTAGAAAACAACTCAAATAACAAAAATCAATATAAAAATACTGGGAGAGATTTTGAGTGAAATTAATAAATTGATATAACATCTGTTACATTCACCTCCCCTAATTTCACCAAAATTCTGCATGTACAGAAAGAGGATGTTTTCTAAAGAATCACAATGCAAAAATTCCAGTTACAGCAATGAAAGCTATCTGTCTTAACAGATACAGAAAATTTGAGGGTGATCAGACCTCAAAACCTCTTAGTAATGTATGTTGCCAAGTACATCATACCACACTTAACCTTTGCAACAAATCCTCATTCACATTTTGTATATTACACTTAATGAAAAAAAGATTTCTCAAAAAGATAAAGAAAGAAGAGAGAAAAAAAAAATATATATAGAAAGTAATCTTCCTACACAATCATAAAGATTAGAATAGGCTCAAAAGTGACTGAGACTTTTTCCGAAACCTGTCTGACAACTTAGCCATTTTAAATGGTTTTTGGGCCATGGTTTCAATCAAACGGTTTACTTTTTTTACTACTCTACCAGCTCGTGTTGTAACCATGCCTTGCGCTTGGTCAGGAACTGACACTGACACATCATCACAGACAGGTAAGTCAGGGTCAGTGATACCTAAACTGGTAAAGTCAACTGTTGCCATTACTTTATCACAATCAGAAGTTCCTGCGCTCAGTGTTTTATCAGGGAGCAACTGGTTTTGACCTTCTGGAGCAGAATCAACACAGTAAGTGCTATCGCTCTCATCTTCTTCCTGTTCCATTTGTACATCAAATGATTTCAAACTCTTTGAGACATTGTCATTGAATACTAATGAATGTTTTCTGTTTTCAGGATCTTCGTCCTCCAAGGAATCAGTGGAGTTTGTTGATTGGCTCTCGCAGTCAGAATCGTTTGTGCAATCGGCAACTGAAGATCCACATGTTTCATCCTTAAGACAAGTCACTGGTAAGAAACTGATGTCTAAGAGCATATTTCGATGTACCACTTTAATGTGTCCTTTGTCATCTCTCACTTTGTATATGTGTGTCTGAGGGTCATTATCCACAATGGTGTAAACAGTAGGTTCCCATCTATCGGCCAACTTTCTCTTCCCTCTTTCTCCTTTATTGGCAATGAGCACTCTATCTCCATTGTTCAAATGTACTCCCTTGATCTTGCGGTTATAAATCTTTGTCTGTTTCCTCTGTTCCTGCACAGCATGTTTTTGAGCAATTTCAGCTGCTTCGTGAAGATGAGACATTAAAGTTGTGACATAGCTGCTGTAATCAACAATCACTGGATCCTTCGATACTTGTTTGAACATTACATCCACAGGTAATCGTGGGACACGTCCAAACATGAGTTGGAAAGGTGCGTAACCCGTCGTCTCATGTACTGTGGAGTTGTACGCGAAGGTCAGAGTCTGAATTTGTTGCGGCCACTTATCCTTAGATCTCAAAGGCAAGGAGCGAAGCATATTCCCTAGGGTTCGGTTGAACCGCTCTGTGATACCATTGCCCATAGGATGATATGCGGTCGTGCGAGATTTGGAGACCCCAGAAAGTGTTAACAATTCAGCAATGAGCTCGCTTTCGAAATTTGTACCTTGATCCGTGTGGATCCGCTCAGGGAAACCATACACGCAGAACACATGGTCCCATAACTTCCGAGCAACTTGCTTAGCTGTCTGGTTGATGCAAGGAAAGGCATGTGCAAGTTTAGTGAAATGGTCCGTCAGAACCAACACATCCACTGAATGCTGTTTGTTATCCTCTGCACTCCAAAAATCAAGACAAACCAACTCCATAGGTGCGGAAGTTTGAATGCTTTCCAGTGGAGCTCGAGCAGCTGGCTCAGGTGTTTTTGCCAGAATACACCTCTTGCAACACTTCACGTATTCTCTGATCTCACGCTCCATCTTGGGCCAGAAGAAGCGCTGTCTTGCCAAGTGAACTGTTCTAGCCTGTCCTTGGTGACCGGCAAGATCATGCAGACCATGTAGGGCTTTTTCTACCATGCGCTGAGGCAGAACATACTGATGTCTCTTCTGTCTGCTTATTGGGTCCTTAGTTACCCTGTACAGAATCCCATCACACACTTTTAGGTGATCCCATTGCTTGACAAGAGCCCACGCTTTGTAGTCGAGCTTTTCTCTCTCTCGTCTAGAAGGGCGTCTTTTACGGAGTACGAAAGGGAGTACCTTGGAAATGGTAAGGTCGAGCTCTTGACTTCTCTCCAACTCGTCATGAGAGAACATAAGCAGAGGTTGTTCATTTTGGCTAGTGGCTGCAGCCTGCTGAACTAACTGCACTAACTGAACTGCTCGTGTCACTGCCGCTGTTTCCCAATCACCTTGGACTTGGCAAAGTGTCTTAACAGCTGCTGGATCACATAACTGCACATGACAGCTTGATTGACATCCAATCTGATCACTTATCTTGTGGCACTCAACCTTCAGACGAAACACATCCTGTATGCCTTCTTCTTCTACAGCATCAGCTTCGGTAAGTAAGCGGTTGTAACTCTCATTCATGAGCCTATGACTAATTGATCTTGCAAATGGATCTCTGCTTAAGGTGTCAGCCACAATGTTCTTAACTCCTGCAATATGTTTGATGTCAAAAGAATAAGGGGCCAATTTTGAAACCCACCTTTGTTCACAGGCATCGAGTTTTGGCTTAGTCATAATGTGCGTAAGTGGATTGTTGTCAGTCCAAACTGTGAAGCTGTGCCCCTTGAGCCAGTGGCTGAACTTTTCGCACACACTCCACTTCAAAGCCAAAAACTCGAGCCTGTGCGCAGGGTACTTCTTCTGTGACGTGGTCAGGGTTTTGCTGGCAAAGGCAATTGGCCGAGCTATTTCTTCCCCAACTGGAACTTGGGATAGCACAGCCCCTAACCCATCCAGAGATGCATCAATTGAAAGAATCAAAGGCCTAGAGAAATCAGGATGTACCAACACAGCACAGTTCAACAACTTCTCCTTGAGTGTATTGAAAGCAATATCGCATTCTTCTGTCCAATCACTTGGATTCAGCTTTCTGAATGTGCCAACAGGCTTCCTAACTCTTCCTTTACCTTTTCTCTTCTGACCTGCAGTTAGAGAAAAGAGAGGCTTGGCGATCGAAGAACAATTAGGAATAAAGTGTTGATAGTAGAAAATCATTCCTAAAAACGACTTGATTCTTCGCGCTGATGGAGTGAAGCCATCTTCCTCCATAAGTTGTAATTTGTTCATTTTGGATATAACATCCACCTTCGTGAAGTCCACAGAGACACCATGGCCAGAAATGATATGACCCAAGAACTTCACTGAATCACGCAAGAAATGACACTTTTTGGGACTCAGTTTGAGGTGATGTAACCGAAGCCGCTGAAAAACCATTTCAAGCCTGCTCAAAGCCTCTTGCTCCGTGGGTGCAAACACAAGCAAATCATCTAAATAGCAGAGCAAACTGCTGAAGTTCATATCCCCAAAAATGCTCAGCATCATCCGCATGAACGAAGCTGGACTGTTGCACAGGCCTTGAGGCATGCGGTTATACTCATGTAGTCCCATGGGAGTAATGAAAGCGGTGTATTTTTTGTCTTGTTCATGCATGGGCAAATTATAGAATCCAGAGGTTAAGTCCAGGGTGCTGAAGTAATTGTTACCTCCTAAAGCAGCAAGGCAGTCGGACTGATGAGGGAGTGGGTGAGCATCTTTGAGTGTTCTCGCATTAAGCCACCTGAAATCCGTACAGATGCGTAGGCTCCCATCTTTTTTCCATACAAGCACCAAGGGCGATGCATATTCACTGACTGATTTTCTAATTATCCCCTGCTCCTCCATTTCGGTTAACACTTGACGCAACTTCTGGTAATGAGCAGGAGGGATCCTCCGATATGGTAAACGAAAAGGCCTCTCATCTGTAAGTCGGATACGGTGTTCAAATGCCTTAGCTTCTCCACAGTCCAAGGGATGTTTGGAAAATACATCATTGTAACTTACTAATAACTGTACAAGTTTTTCTTTGGAAGCATCAGTGACTTTGCAGAGATCAATGTCAATTTCACTTAACCCAACATCTTGCAGTGTCAAATTTAAAGCGCAATTTGGAGTAGTTTGCATCTCTGAACTAACCTCCTTTATCTTTCCAGTGCCCTGAAAGACTGGGAAATCTTCTGCAGCCAGACAAGGTGAAACATCTGCCAATTTCCGATTCTTCCTTAGCGTGACAGGTTGGTCAGACAAATTGGTTATTTTCATAGGTATCCACCTATCACCCCACATAGATGTTATCACACGGGCTACCATGATATTGCTTGGCATAGTCTTAGAGGAAGTTGGTTCAACGAGAATGGTGCTCCCAAGGGACAATGGAGTTTTGCTGGGTAGTCTTCCCCACACTAAGTGTTCTTGTCTTGCAGCAAGAGTGACAGCATGCTGGAGCTTCACTGTTCCAATTTTGCTAGGTATCTCATCATGTCGCCAGCGTGTGAGATTTGACATCACATCCAAAAAGTGTTCACCGTCCGGCGATAACTGAGTAGCTCTTTGCGATATGAAGTCCCAATACTCATCTGTGTTCTTCATTTGATTCACGATGTGCTTGATCAAGTTGGTGCCGAGAATTAAATCATCATGTTGTCCTGGAACAATGAGAAGTGGAACTCGACAGCTGATACCATACACTTTCATGGTAACTTCGTACAAACATTTTGGCTGTGCGGTCTTACCCCCAACACCAACAAGAATGATATTCTCAGGTAGCGATTGTTTGTCCAGGACGACATTTTCAGCCAACAACTTTTGTTCAGCTGTCTCACTGAGGGTACAAGACATGGAGCCAGTGTCAAGCATTCCTCTCATGTGGAACTGGTCATTCACAACCACAGAAGTATAGAAAAGATCATCAAAAGCTTTTATATTCTGCATATTTTGTGCGTATATCACACAAGTTCCATCAGATGCTGTATGGCATGCATTCTCATACTGCTGTTCCAGATCACTTATGAGGGTTTGATTCTCACCCACACATCCCCTCTCCAAATGTGGGTCTAATGGTTTAAAGGACCAGCTCCTTGGTGTGAGTAGTTCACCTCCAGACTGTCAGGACTGTTCCACTTAGGGCACTCTCTTTTCCTGTGTCCATGTTCAAAACAAAACAAGCATAAACCGTCTCTTCTACAATGTGCAACTGTAGAATGATCCATGCCTCTGCAAACTTTGCAAAACTTCCTGCTCACATTCCCATGTCTGAAAGAGTTTACAGGTACAGAAGGGCTTTGCATGTTTTGTTTCAGCACACGATCGAGAAGGCTGATAAGGGACTGAGTGCAGCTGTCACTTGTCTGAACTGATGGTGTAACTGGTAACCCACCTTGACCTGCAGACACTTTCGGCTCAATCCCAGATGTCCCATCATCCAAATTCGGCATTTGAGCATTAGCAGCCACAGTTTTCGCAAAGGAAGGACGGTTGGACTGTGCCTTCATTTGTGCTCTTTTCTCAGCTTGATATTCATCAAGACGTTCTTGTATTTCGGCCGCCGTCCACCTATCAGCAGACTTGAACTTTAAAATAGCAGAAAGAGATTGGTCAGGGCAATGTTTAACAAACATTTGCGTCACCTCACGGGTAGGATCTTCAATACTTCTGCCCTGTCTCCTCAAACACTCGTCAGCGACATCAACAGCTTTATTAAGCCGAATCCAATATTCCATTGCATTCTCTCCTGCTACAGGTAAAGTACCATAAAAGTCTGCAAGCGGCATAGAAGAATATGTTAATTCGCTGAAGTGCTGTTTGAGTATGTCTGTGACAATCCTCGGGTTTGTTTTAGGGTTCAGTGATGGATTGCTGCGTAATGCTATCTTGATTACATCTTTAGCTCTCCCCATCAAGTTCGACATGATTTCGTCAGCTTGTTCAGCTAAAGGAACGCCTTTCTTCCTCAAATAAACATCCATGAGTTCTTCCCATTCGTGTACTGATAATTTGTCAGATTCATCCCCTCTGAAACATGGAGGTGCTTTAACATCAGGCTTCATCACTAACTTCATACCAGTCAAATTTAGAGAAGGTGACTCTGTGAAAACTTGGCTCGTCCCTGCGCTCTGCGTTTGAATATCAGGACACTCATTTTTTTCACTGCCTTTTTTCAGCTGATCAGATATTGACTGCCCTATTTGTTGAGCAAGCTGTGTGATTAAACTACTTAAATCAGCATTACTGTAATCTCGACTGTCTGAAGCAGCACCTTCACACTTTTCTGATTCAATAGTTTGCACTCTAGCAGGGTTACGGGTAGAACAGAATTCAGGAGAACCAATATTAATTGTCCTTCTTAGTGGTGTCTGTTCAAGTTCAGCAAAGATACGACCCCTGGCAAAACCCAATTCAAACCCATCGCTAGGGGAGTAAATTGTCTTATCACTATTTTGTGACATCTTGAATATTTACAAATCAAAGGTAAATTAGAACAGTTAATGACCACAGAAAAAAACTGTTCACATGTGCACACAGCTAAAAGTAATGCACAACCAAATAATCAAACACAAATGGTATAACAATTTCAAAACCTTTCTTCTTCCATTTTTTTTTCTCTCTAAAAATATGAGCTTTCAGTCTTTTTCTGAATTATGTGCAGTCTAATGTCCAACCTTTATTTTTCTTCAGCACAGGTACAAGGCAGAATTCGGACGCTCCAGAAGGCAGCAAACCTCGGTGACCAAGCTGATGTTGATCAAAGAGGATCCACGATGACTTGCATCAGAGAAAAGTCACGGCACCATTGTGACCGGCCTGCGCCTTCACTCTGCGTTGTGGTTTATAGATGAGACCGGACAACATAGATCCCTCAGACCACTTGTTTTTATTCTGAGATAATAAAAATAAAAACAAAATCAAAAGACAATCTGTGGCCTTTTTAGCATCAACCTGCTTCCTTCAGCTGCGTTTACTGCAAACTCGTGTTTATATTACAGTTTCAGATGAACTGCATATGATTTGATCAACAAGCTTTACATTTAACACTAACATTTTTCCACACAACAAAACATTTTATATAAATTCAAGACAATAATATGAAGAGAAACGTAGATGGAAAACATACCTGAGATAATAAAAATAAAAACAAAATCAAAAGACAATCTGTGGCCTTTTTAGCATCAACCTGCTGGTCAAAACAGACAATTTCAGCCACAGATCTTGGTTAAACACTCAAAACAAATACATCATGTTCCAAAACCATTTTTAACACAAAAATAGATTGTTTCCTGTCATTTAATAGCTAATTTCAAACTTTATAGACAGAGCTTAAGTAGAACTCACCTTCCTTCAGCTGCGTTTACTGCAAACTGATAGGAAAGCGACCGGAACTCAATTTTTAAAGGAGCCGTGTACCATTTTTTTAACAATTACTACAAACACAAAAGAAAATGAACTTATAAGCGTAGAAAACAACTCAAATAACAAAAATCAATATAAAAATACTGGGAGAGATTTTGAGTGAAATTAATAAATTGATATAACATCTGTTACACTGAGTACAAAACCAGAACAAAGTTCATACCTTTTTCTCTGTCCTCTGTGCTGCAGCTGCTAGAGTATCATTGTTTGTATGTTCATCCATCGTACACAGCACACACTTCTGGTCAGTGTGACAGAAAACCTCAAGGATCTTGTCATGTTTCTGGCAGATCATCTCCTGCAGTCGTCCAGTGGCATCAGTCAGATTGTGTCTCTTTCCTTTAAACCAACTCTCATGTTGTTCAAGGTGATTCTGACAGTAAGAGTTCAGACACACCAGGCAGGACTTGACGGCTTTGTGTTTTCTTTCAGTACAGACGTCACACTGCACATCTCCAGCTCCAGCGTAACAGTCAGCAGGAAGTTTAGTCTTCTTCAGTTTCTCCACCAGTTCAGCCAGCATGGTGTTTTTAGCTAAAGCAGGTCTTGGACTGAAGGTCTGTCTACACTGAGGGCAGCTGTAAACTCTCTTCTGATCCTCCTGATCCCAGCAGCCTGTAATACAGATCTTACAGTAACTGTGTCCACAGGGAATGGCCACTGGATCCTTCAGGAGATCCAGACACACTGGACACAGGAACTCATTCTGATCCACTGAAATTCTGGCTTCTGCCATTTTATAGTATGAATAAAGAGACACAAACACACAACAGCTCAACTAAACTTCAACAGTCAAATACACTTCGGGTGAATCCAGTTTCCTGGTTCTGTGTTTAAGTGACGTGTGTAAAAGTCTAAAGGTCACAGAAAATAAAACGTCCACTAGATGTGATTCTTATAGAGAGAGACTCAAAATATAAGGGTAACACTTTAGAACACTGATACTTTATTAATGAATAACTACACAGAAACAAACGAGTAACGCATTATCAACACTCTAGTAACTACTATTAACTAACAAGAAACTCTGATGAATGAATAAGTAATAGTGCTCAGATGAAGGTGGTAGTTCACTATTGGCTAATCAGTAACTACTGTTTTTTCATTCCTCCCAGAGAACTACTAAAAACTACTATATACAAGTTCATAATTAATGTAAATGATGCATAATGTATAATTAATTATAAAGTGAAGATCATGGTAACCCACTAGTAATGACTGAAGTATTATCAAATCATTCAGAAGGAATTACTAATTATTTGGATCAGTATTCTAAAGTGAGAAACATGATAACTCTCTAGTAACTACTGTAGTCATTGTAAACTTCTGATGTTTTTGTAAGGTTTTGGGATAGTAATGATTACTGATTAGCTAACAGTGAAGTACCACATTCAACTGAGTGCAATTACTGTACATAATAATTCATTAATCAGAGTTTCTTGTTAGTTAACAGTAGTTACTAGAGTGTTAATAATGCATTATTCATTTGTTCCTGAGTAGTTATTCATTAATGAAGGATCAGTGTTCTTAAGTGTTTCCTTTTTTTTACTCCATTTAATAATTTTTAAGTGAACTCTTGAAAACAACTGCCACAGGTAATCGGACATTATTTATTTATTTATAAAAGATTTATTTTTGGCATTGTATCATAGATTCAAATCTAATCAAAATATTTATTGCATTTATGATGAAAAGGTTCAGCACCTAAGGCTATATCGCTATTGCCTCAGTGGTTGACAGTTTCTTTGGGTGGATTGCTGAGGCGGATTGGCAGCAACAGCAATTAGGTTTGTTTGTGATTTGATCTTAGTGATTTAGGAATCCTCTTGAGTACTCCTAACATGTCACAGATTTAGGAGCTAGTTTTAGTGCTAAAATATGAAATAAAACGTGCAAAAAAATCTAGGGCTCCTAAAATTAGGACTGACACACCCATTATTTTTAAGAGTTTTCTAAATCTGCAAGTTAGGAGCTACTTTTAGCCTTAAGATGTTTTGTGAATACAGCCCCTGATCTCTAGGTTTTCTCAGAGGAGAGCTATGTTTGAAATTTGTCCATCTTGAACATCACCAGAATTATCTGCTAATAAGGGTAATACTCTGGTACACTGGAGGGAGCATCTGAATTGGGTTTCCAGTTTTACCTTGAATGATTGTAGAGATCTGATATCAGAACATGAGGACGTGATTCCATCAAAGAATAAAATCATGGCTGAGGTTATCATAATTCATGCCTGAAAGGGTTTAAATTAATACGTGTCCATAATGGAGGCCAATGCAGTTAATAAAGAACGGGGGAAATATGCTGGCGAGCGGTTGTGTATGTCAATACATGTGCGGTCGAGCTTTGAATTTAATGAAGCTTCAGGATGACCCAAGTAAAGTGCATTACAATAATCTAGTCTCGACCTAATAAAGGCATGGATAAGCCTTTCCGTATCAGGCAAAGATAAAGAAGGTTGAAGTCTGACAATGTTTCTGAGATGGAAAAATGTAGATTTTGAAACCATTCTAATATGGGCATCGGATGACAATTGTGAATCAAAAATAACACCTAGATTTCACACCTGTAATGCTGGAGACAGTATGTCAGAATCAGTGAGCAGATTGAGACTGTTATATTTGTGCAAATCTGCTGACATACCAACAAGTAACAGCTCAGTTTTTGATTCGTTAAGTTTAAGATAATTGTCATGCATCCACACCTTTATTTCATCCAGGCAGGTGGTAAGAGCTGTGATTGCAAGTTTAGGGTCCAGAAGTGAGACATCTCATCAGAAAGACAGATACTTATACTTTTATTTTGTTGATTGTCTTAAATGTGATAGGGTTACCAGCACCTTCATTAATCAGCCAACTGCGCCTGTGTTCTCTCTCACCAGATGTCACGATAATAATGTATGACGACTTTCAGGCAAATTTTTGCTCACGACAAGTTCTAAAATTGGTAAAGAATACAAACTCATTGAGCAGTACCTGTTTAATTGTGAAGGTAATGCTTTTTTGCATTGTCCAGCCCAGCTTACGTTGGCACAATAGTTAGGATAATGATAGCTGATCATGACTTCAAAGCAAGTGTAGTGGGATGAACGGTGTGCGTTCTTTAAATTGGCCACAAGCGCACGAATTGTCCAATCATATACTTTCACGGCTATATAAAAGGGGACTTTTAAAGCACTATTGTGTGTTTGCTCACCGCTGTGCGTCACTGCCCGAGGCTCGCCCATTCCGGTTTTTGGCTCTTTCCGTCTGTCAGGTATGCGTTTGCTAACTAGTGAGCATTAGAATGCGTGTCTGAGGTAACTGGTTTTATTTGGGTTGTAGTTTCCGACGAAAATCATTCATAGTGTTTGGTTGGCGGCTGCCCTCTCACTCAACATGCTCCTGCTGTGATTATATCCTTTTGTGTGTTTGATGTCCGAGTGTGCGTGCGGACTGACTCGTGACTATAGCGACAATATGGAGGTATGTGTAACTATCACTAAGGTCTATACTATTTTTACGTGGTAAGTAATTTAATGTTTACCTTTTTTTTTTTTTTTTTTTTTTTTGTTTTTTAGGAAGAATAGCTGATTTTAGGATCCATTGTATGGCGTTATTTTACTGTCAATTGTCGAGAGCACATTATTGTGACGCGAGAGCATATCAATGTAATGCGCGAGCGCAAATCTGTCCGCTCGCGCGCGGATTTCCTTTGCTCTCGCGCAAATCTGGACGCGCGCGCTCAAATATACAGTGCTCTCTTATGAACTGCCTCTCCTCTCGCTCAGATATTGCGTGTGCACGCTCAAACTGTTTCCTGCGTGCAAAGAAATTGACTATGGTGGTATGTGATCTCCACATTAAGTATTAAGGGAATGACGATTTGACCCTGATCTTGTTCGGTCTTAAATCAGAAGATGTTTGTTGGTAATACTTTACAATAAGGTTGCGTTAACATTATTTAACTGCATTAGTTAACATTAACTAATAATGAATTGCTCTTCTTCAGCATTTATTAATATTTGTTAATGTTAATTTCAACATTTACTAATACGTTATTAAAATCAAATGTTGTATTTGTTAACATTATTAAATGCACTGTGAAGTAAACAACCAACAAACAGCTGTATTTTTAACGTTAACAAAGATTAATAATTACAGTAATGTATTGCACATTGTTAGTTCATGTTAGATAATACATTAACTAATGTTAACAAATAAAAACCATATTGTAAAATGTTACTTTTTTTTTTTTTTTTTTTTTTTTTTTTTTTTTTTTAAATTTCAACACAAAACGTATGACCACAATAACTTTAAGAAACATTTTTTGTTTGTTTGTTTAGATAAATAGGGGTTTGACCTGTAATGTGATTCAGTTAGACTAGGTTACATTTGATAAATATTATTAAATTGTAAAGAAATAAAATGTATATTTTTGTCGAAAGAATTCCAGGCACAGTTCACTCTCAGCCAATAAGATTCCACGTATCATTTACATGGATCAGTCGTCTCTTCTGATTGGTTTATAACTTTTGACAGCATTTAATCCAAAAGCAAATTAATTTCTGCAAGAGCACGGAGAGATTCGTGAGCGCACATGTGCAGTTTGAGCGCGCAGGACACGTTTGAGCACGCAGGAAACAGTTTGAGCGTGCACACGCAATATCTGAGCGAGAGGAGAGGCAGTTCATAAGAGAGCACTGTATATTTGAGCGCGCGCGTCCAGATTTGCGCGAGAGCAAAGGAAATCCGCGCGCGAGCGGACAGATTTGCGCTCGCGCATTACATTGATATGCTCTCGCGTCACAATAATGTGCTCTCGACAATTGACAGTAAAATAACGCCATACCATTGCACGTCGTGCAGCCTGTGGGGCAACATTCTTTGATGCTGCTGTTTTGTTTACGTTTGTTTCTGTGATCTGTCTCCGACTATTCAAGGTCACCATCGGCGCGATAGCGCGCTGTTCATCGGTCCTTCTCGTTGGGTCAGCGCTTTTGTGTTTGGTTCATTTGTTTTATTTTTTTTCTTTGGATTTGATGTTTATTTGGATGTGTTGTAATTGCTCTTTGTGTATTTTGTTGTTCAAGTTTATTTTTCAGTTATTCATTTGTTTACTTGGTTTATTTTGTTGATTATTTGTGTTATTCATTTGTATGTATTTTTTTGTTTCATTTTGTTGTTTAATATGTATTTTGCTCATGTTTTGTTGATTATATCAGTATGGCACTGGGAGCGAACATCTCCCATTGAGACTGTTCCTAACCTTCATCAGTAGGTCTTGATCTTCTGGTCTCATACTTATAGTCCTATCTGTTTGTGTTACTGTAATTAAAGTATTTTCTTATTATTATTATTATTATTATTATTATTATCATTTTCTCTTGTGGTTGAGGTTTTGGGTTAATTTTTGCTTCTTGTTGTAGGAACCGAGGCTTCAGGCAGGTCGCTGGTTGGCCCTCGTGTGCGGTGGTGGGACTCTGTCACGGAGTGCTGTGTGTTCACGCTTGACATGAGTGTGTGTGTGTGTGTGTGTGTGTGTGTGGTGAGACCTGTGCACCTGGTGGTAAGATCTTTTGTGATTATTGTAGCCGTGTGCTCATCACACTAGTTACCTGCCCTAGGTAAGCCTCGGTTTCCCTTTGGTTGTTTTTGTTTTCTTTGTTTTTTTTCTTTCTTCATCCATCGCCATATAAAATATGCCCAGCCTGCAGGAATGTTTTAAGATTTGTGCTTGATTATTGTTGAAATAAAGTTTTGTATTTTGTTATCCACGTCTCAGGCCTCCATATTTGAAACCACGTTCTTGTGTGCCCATTTAAAGGTGATCAATTCATAAATATCTTTCCCTGGTTGACAGGGTGGCGTAGTCAGTTTATTGAGTTTTGTTGAAATACCAAACCGCCACACAAGCATCAATGATATAACCTATTACTGTACTACAGGTTTGTTGGGGGAAATATTCCAGAACATGAGGAAAAGAAAATATCACAATAATATCTCTATGTAGAATGAAGAGATACAGATCAAGGATCAGTAACAAGCTGCACTTAAAAGCTATTATTTAACATTATAGATGTTCTACTTTAACAAATCATTTTTAAATCATGTGATATTCATGGGTCCTGTCTGTCTCAGTGATGAAACTCTTTATACAAACTTACATGTATAGACAGATCAGAACTTATGAGCTCATATAGTCTATTATATTAATTTATATATAGTAATCTATTGCAAATTTCAAACACACATTAGTCATCATTAATACAGGTTCATATGTTATTGATTCTTCATAATTTTCATCTTAAATCATACGCTGAAGGTTCAGAATTATTGGAATCACATTCTCCAAATCTCCTGTTATTTTAAGGGAAACAGTAGGAAACCACTGAAAGTGTTGAGGTTATTATCACTGTTATCTTGAATCTTGCTGCTAGACCAAAGTCTCACATAGACAACATCTCCAACCTCCAGGATCAGCACAACTCCTTTTGAGGAGTTTAATGTTCCCTGAGCCTGTTGAGCATGTGCTACAAGCACCCGCTGTTCATTCTTCATAATGGTGGCATTTGCTGGATGTGAGTGACCACCATGAGCATAGACAGAGATTTTGAACATGTACGCTCCTTTCAAGTGGGGCTGTGAAGATACCTAAATCAAATAACAAGAAAGATACAGAATCAGCTGTTTCATGTATTATTACTTAATTACCAAACACACTGTGTAATAGTTTTGAAAGATGGCAGATCATTTGAATTCTCTTATACACATTACACAACTGCAGAGAGGTCTGAATGGAGCAGAAGGTTTTCATTACTATAAACTGAGGTTTATGACTCCATTTCATTGATAATTACCTGTAATTGGGTTGTAGGCATTCCCTATGTTCGTGAAGACGTTCCTGTAGGTTAGTGTGATGTTAGTGGTAGAAGGTCCAATATCTACATGGCCAGATTCCAACAAAGAAGCTGAAAAAGCTATTTCTCTGTCTGTTATTGAAAAACATAAGCAATATTGTGATATATTACAATGAGAATGTATACACACTGAATTTAACACACTGTTTAGTTATTTTCCTTTCTCAACTCTTACTCAATCCTTACTTCCACATTACTAGAATACAATTCCTATAATACAGGTTAAAATCAACAACAGTAATTAGGGGCCAAGCACCGAAGGTGCGGAGGCACCTATTGTATCTGTTGGCGTTCTTTTTTTTTTTTATTCTTCTTCTTCTTCTTCTTCTTCTTCCGCCTTGAAGTCTTGACAGCCCATAGAACCGCTTGCAGTTATGAAATTTGGCACACAGTTGAGGACGTCTGAGCTATGTCCATAGCAAATTTGGAGTCTCTAACTCAATCCCTCTAGCGCCACCAGCTGTCCAAAGTTGCACTTATGTTTATGTTAATAACTTTTGAACCATAAGGGCTAGAAACAACTTTTTTCCTCTGATTCCTTGGGTCATGATGATTCGATAGCACCCTATGACGTAATTTTCCGTCATGAAAATTTTTTCGCCATTTTGAATTTTCTGAAAAACCTACTTTTTCGAACTCCTCCTAGGCCGTTACTCCGATTTTCACGAAAATTGAACCAGATCATTTTCAGACCATGCTGACAAAAAGTTATGGAATTCAAGTCGATTGCTCAAAGCGTTTTCGAAAAACACACGAACGAATTGTACGTAGCGCTTGCGAAAATAGAAGTAAGGCTGTATCTCTGCAACACTTTATCATATTCAGACCAAACTTGGTACATGTCATCACAAGCATGACCTGAGGCACCATGCAGTGTTTCGGCGCAGCGCCACCTACTGTTGCAGAGATATGAAAAATGGCTATTTTTGCTTATAACTTCTGATGGGTTTGGCCAAAAATCATAAATTTGGTCTCGTTGGATTCGGGGAATCATGCCGAGTCGAATGATATCCAATTTTCCCATATTGGCCATTTTAGCTGTCGGCCATTTTGAATTTTGTGCTAAAATGCTGTATTTTACGAACTCATTAACGTATCGTTACGAAACTCGGTATGGGTCATCAGGACAATGCCCTGAAGGAGCCTGAGAAGTTTCGGCACTGCGCCACCTTGTGGTCAAAAGTTATAACAAAATTTACAAAAATGCTAATAACTTCTGACTATATTCACTGATTGTAATGAAACTGGTCTCAGTAGATTCTGTGGGTCATGCTGAGAACATTGATATCAAATTTGCCATAGTCAGCTGAACTTCCTGTCCGCCATATTGTTTTTCTTTAAAAACCTACTTTTTCGAACTCCTCCTAGACCGCTGCTCCGATTTTCACCAAAATTGAACCGTGTCATCTTCAGACCATGCTGACAAAAAGTTATGGATTTCAAGTCGATATGTCAAACCGTTTTCGTACACCGGAGCAACAAATCTGAGGCATGATGCAAAAACGACTCTTGAAGCTGTATCTCTGCAATGCTTTGACATATTGACACCAAACTTTGCAAGTGTCATTGTCACCTTACTCTGACCATACCACATTAATTTGGTCACAGCGCCACCTATTGGTCGAAAGGGATGAACCAGTAAATCCTCATTTTTGATCATTTTTCAGCTCTTTTACCTAAAATGATCTTAATAGGTCTTTAATTGCTCACTGCTGCAGTTGGTCTGATGCTCACAGCCATGTTGGCTGGCTTCTTGTGCTGTTTTTGTGCTTGGCCCCGTAATTAGTTGTAATAATCAACGCTTAAATTAAAAAAAATAGTTATACAAACATGTAAATTGCACATAAGGCAGTTTTTGCCTTTAGAGCTGCTAAATCTAATTATAAAAATATTTTTCTACTCCAGTTTGTTTATTGAAATATAATAATTTACACAGTGGTGTTTATAACTTGTTTTCATGACAGATTGATTTAAACATGCATTAAATATCAAGACATCACTAAAATGTATGGAATATACAGGCTAATATAGTGTATAGAGAAAGAGTTCATTTCTCTGGTGAATGAACAAGCTGTGGACACTGAATGACTCGTCTGAGGTAAATGTAATGCTACGTGACATTGTTTACAAGCTGTTTTATTGACGTCTTTCAGTAAGTTGTACTGTATCTTTCAACATATCTTCAGATGTTCATTCATGTTTATTCTGTATTAAAGAGGAAGAGATGATCGTGTTCACTTGTGCTTGAACTGTGGCGTCTATACAGTGATCTGTCAAGTCACATCAAAGAGTGTCAAAACTGCATTTTCTGTTTGAATTTCTTGATAAAATGGACACAGTATGAAAGTTGAGACTTTGATTATTATTAAAGTAAAAAAAGGTGGTTAAAACTAAGACTGTGTTTGTCATGTACATATGCGTATAGAACCATAAGATACAGAAAATTCATGGTACGATTATGTGTACTGTTACACTCTGTTAATAGATAAAATTTGCAGAGTAAAAACTCAATTTTACAGTATGTAATATATTGCAGGTGTTTTACTTTGAGGATCGTTGATAAAAGAGTGAATGGTTTGGTGAGGTACCTTCATTTTTCTTGTTCATCTCTTCCAGGAGGAACATATGTTGTTCTGCAGCTTTCTCAGCATCCCTCAGTCGCGTCTCTAAAGCTCTGATGTTTTCTTTCTGCTCTGTAATGGTGGCGGTCAGTTCTCTGATGTTTCCTTTCTGCTCTGTAACGGTGGCGGTCAGTTCTCTGTTCTTTTCTTTCTGCTCTGTAACGGTGGCGGTCAGTTCTCTGATGTTTCTTTCTGCTCTGTAACGGTGGCGGTCAGTTCTCTGATGTTTCCTTTCTGCTCTGTAACGGTGGCGGTCAGTTCTCTGATGTTTCCTTTCTGCTCTGTAATGGTGGCGGTCAGTTCTCTGATGTTTCCTTTCTGCTCTGTAACCGTGGCGGTCAGTTCTCTCAGTGCTGCATGGATGTCATGGAAGCACAGATGGCAGTATTGTTCAGTTGAAGCTTCAGCTCTCAAAGTGTCTGTTTGAGGTGGATTCTGTCTTCCGTCCTCAGAGCTGATCTGTTGACTGATCTCATTCTCATTGAGTCCTCCATCTACCTGCTGCTGGACGACAAACACAAAGGTTTCCAACAGCAGCAGTATACATACTAAAGCCTTCATTTAGGGTGCACTTAGAATGTTAGTATGCTTTTTACATCAAAAATTGTCATCATTTAGAAATAAAAGGCATTTTTCCTACCCTGATTTTATCCCTCTAATTTGAATGCTCTGTTTTAAGGGTCATGTCTGTTGTGAGACTTCAGTTTAAACACCCACAACTGTGATTGGCTTTCCATTTGAAATAGCTAAGTATTACTCTGTCAAAATGTTTAGCACATTTTTACTATTACAGCTCTCAAGGTTAACTCATTGTGAAAAGTGTTGATCACAGACATGTTGTTGAGTGCATGAAAGCAGTGATCTCGTCGAATGCTTTCATCATAACAGTGCAAACACCTTGTAAGGGATTTGTTGAATAAAACAAGTCCACTGTTTGATTGACAGCTCCAATGATTGCAAAGGCAGCGTTCTTTGATCGCTTTCTATATATAATGTAGTCAGTTTTTAAATAACAGATTATTTTCATCCTACTAATAAAAACAACATGAAGTTGACCGAATCGTTAATATCAGATTAGGCATTAGAATTAACACCGTTACTTACATGTTGTTGCTTTACTTTCGAGTCCATATTGTAAAGGTTTGCAAAGCCTACACTGAAATGCGATTGATTTATATATCAAAATATATAACTATATTCCTAGCATTAGGATCCTTTGAAAGGTAATGTTAATTTGAGCTGTATCGCTCTTTTCTCCTCCTCATCTAACACAGCAGTGGGCGGGGCTAATGTTGCAACGATGAAGTAGCCGTTGATTTCTTTTGTGGAGATGGCATTTCATCTGTCTATTCCAGGATCAGTCGATGGGTCTGGTGTCTATAAAAGCCTTTATTGGACTAACAAGGAAGTTTTCAGTTGAAACTTACAGGATATTCTTATAGTACGATGACCTCTTATATATCAAAAGCTCAAGGAAAAGTTGATTTCTCAATTCATGACCCCTTTAAAGTTAACTGTTAATCATAAATTAAAGAGTCGTTCCTGGTTCAGTAGTTTAGCTCTATTCACAATGTTTGCGGTAGTAGATTTATGCACTTAAGATAACGTTTACAATGACTTGTTTACTGTATCATAATGTGAGCTGTGTTTTTACCTATGTTAATGATTACTTGCTTAAGGGTCTGTCTGTCACCTATGCACTGTAAAAATAATTTGTTACATTTGTTTAATTGTGCAAACTCATTTCATTAATTCAAGTAAGTAATCTTAACTTTATTGTATTAAGTGTTATTTAAGTCTTATTTACTAATATATTAAAAGTATTCCTTACTTGTAAGTCACATTTAGGTTTAATTTAATTGATTCTGTGATCAAAGGAACAGTGACAGAAAAGCTTACTTGTAAAGCTTACTTAAGTTATGTACAGTATATAATAATAATCATCATCATCATGAAGCCGTTAAGGAAAAAATACATGTGTATTGCATGACTATGAATTGGTTCACTGGTTAAATGTATAGTTTAATGACAAACACATTGGTATTTAATACAGATGTATAACCAGACATATAAAGGTTTAGATACATCGGACTGTTCAAGTTCACATGGGTTTGCTACTTTATACACTGGTTTGGGGGTATGTGAGGTGACAGAGGGGGTACGCAAACAAAATGAGTTTTGCCGTTCATATCATTCTACATTTCTTTAAAATGACATTAAAACTGAGCATGTATTTCTAGCAGGCAAAATGCTGTAAATACATAACATCCAATCAAACCTCTATCATCTTTTGACAATGTAAAAGTGGGGATGTAGCACTTACTAGCATGAAGAACAAATCTCTCTTTGATATAAAAACACACCCTGTGTGAGTTCTTGTTTTTAATGTTGATAATATCGGCAAATGTGCAAACGATTGCACATGTGACACTGATTTTATACAACAGTTCAACAAACAGAAGGGTACTATTAAGTGATGTCAATTTTAAACACAGTCTTGTCTGTATTGTTTGCTCTATTTCTAATAAAATAATATTTTCAACAAATGCCACAGAAGAGCTGTTGTTAGTCTCCAACAAAGTCCCTTCAAGACTGTATATAAAGTCTTTGGTCTCTAAGCAACACAGCTGTGTTTAGTGCAAAATCAGCGGCTTTGAACAAATCGTGAGAGTAAATGATTCAATGACTCATTCATAAATACAGCCATGTGCTTCGTACTGATGAATGAATGAATGAATGACTCGACGACTCACTCATAAAGACAGTGACTAACTGCCACCTACTGGCGGTTTTCATTTAATATTTAAAAGTATCACTTTGTTTTTGCCATCATTGCATATTTCTCTATTTAACTTTTTTTTTTTATTATTATTATTTAAAACAATTTACTAAGTTATTTATAAAAGGTACAAAGTTTGGGATCCACTGGTTTAGACACATTGGTCGGCTCAAGTATATATTGGTTTCTTCAACTCTTTGTCTGTTTTTAATAAGAGATTCAACCTCTTTCGACATTATTTTGCCTGCTTTATTGCATTAGCCAGTGTATTTATTAGATCTTGATTACACAGAATAGCATCTATAATCCTGTCCACTATTGTTTCATTTCTAAGGAATGACCCTGTTTGAACCTCATTCGCAGGCTGACTAATTAGCTTATAGTGGATTATCGCCATCACTACATCCACATCTCTGTTTTTTTGTACACAACATGCAGTATGGCTGGCACAATACACCCATCTCCCAATTCAATACTGTCACATACTTGGGGTTACCAATATGATATGTATTGCAATTTTTAAGAATTGCAATATTACAAATATTGCAATTCTATATTGCAAAGTATTGTGATTTTTTTTATTATACATTAGAGCATGGGGAACACTTGAATTATACACTTACACAGACTGTACATGATGTATAACATGAGTCATAGTTACAAAAACAATTCATCATCTCTAAGGTGCTATTAGAGCAATCATGCCCTGTGTTGACAGCCTCTATGCACAGCCTCAAAAGCAAGGAACTGATGCAGTAGAGGCACATGGAGTCACAAGAAGCTTTGTGGATTTCATTGGCAAAATCTGAGAGATGTTAATCCACTATTAAATTAATAAAACATTTCTGAGAAACACTCGCCTGGTTTCACAGATGAGGCTTAAGCTAGTCCCAGACTAAAATGAATGTTTGAGCTCTCAACTGAAAATACCTTACTAAACTATTGTCATTATTTTGTCTCAAGACACACACCAGTGATGTCTTTTCTAAGGCATTTTTATAAAAGCTGCTTAAATATCCTAATTTAACTAAGGCCAAGCTCTGGCTTAAGCTAAGTCCAGTCTGTGAAACCGGCCAACTATGTCCCAGGAATGGCATTGGCAATACTTTTGATTCAAAAGCATTTAAAGCATGAGATCCCCAAGTTCAACAAAGCAGTCATTGAAAAATGTGCTAATATTAAGCAAAGGTGGATTGAATTCTTATACAAAAAATAAATCACCATCAAAAAATTGAAAGAATAACTCAATTAGTTCAAATGTGCTCTTGTAAATAGCCTGTAAATAAATATGAATATGCCTATATTATGACATTTCTACATCCCAGAAAAGGAAACAATTGCCAAAAAAAAAAAAAGCCTGTAAATGTTTGTGTTTTTGTTAAATTACCCAGTTCCCCATCCGCTAATGGCTAGGCTACTGTGACATGTCTGACACAATGAAGTCAATCCACAGTTTCTCTTGCTCCAAATTAAAAGTCACTACATAGTAAAAGATTTTTTAAATACAAAATTGTCTGGCTTTTAGCGATGATTATTTATTATTTTATATGATTTATATAATTATTATACCCCTAATCTATTACACAAGCAATTTTTGTTTAACAATTATTAAACAATTAGTTTAAATGAACATGAATACAGATAATGCATAATATAAATATGATTTGGAATTGCATACCCCTATATTATCAACTTTATAAACTAACTTGACAAATTTCACTTGCACTGATATAGCAAGATTTATTTTTCTTGTTGTGTAAATGCATTTATGCACTTCATATTCTTTGGCAGAAGAGAGAAAACTTGCTGATTCCCTGACGAGAACTGCAATTTGGGTTGTGGCCCAGCAAAAATCCATAAAAAAGTTTAATACACTTATGCTCCCTAAACTATTTTTTCCCCCCCATAAACTTAAAAAGAGTTTTGTGAACAATGCTTTGCAAATTCATCCAAAATAAATAAATAAATAAATAAATAATCCTTATGCTGCATTCACACAGGGCGTTGGCATTAATGCTTTTTGTTTACTGACATTTCAAAATGTCCGTCACTTCTGTCTCCTCGTAGACGTGTTTCTCATTGTCTATTGTGACAGTACTGACGTAATCATAGTCTTGATCATACCGATTTAAAATCCTAAATATCAAACATGTTTGATATGATTGGGGTGGCCCCGATTTGTGTAAGAGCAGATCAGGAGGTGCATGATTCGATCTGTGAATGCCTCACATTACCAGATAATCTGTGCTGAACATTGGAACTGATTGAGGTCCTTGACAAGATTTTGTAGTGTGAACCCGGCTTAAGGGAACTTAGCTGTGACACAGGATGCCAGGGCTGGAAGAGCTTCAATCTTAAAATGGGCAATCACAGAAAAAAATGACACAATGATAGATGTAGTGAGCTTGACAATAATAGAGATGATGGAATCAACTTTCTTCCATACAATCGTGTTGGTTTGGATGATGCTGCATTGGAGCATGAAAGGGAACAGCTTGAGCTTGAAGTCAAGAAAAGGAACATGGACATGATGATACTGAACACCAAAATGGAAACTACATTCCCTCTCAGGAGAAAAGAAATAGTCAATAAGCAGCATTTGGTCTCTGTCATCAAAGAAAGATGGCCTGGCCTGTTTTTGGAGGAGCAAGTAGGTTGCATTTTGTCTGTACCTTATTTTGTCCTGATTGTTAATAGATTTTAATGTCACAGATTTTTTCCCCCTTCCATCCTCAGGTAAGCCGCCATTGTTGTTTGCATCGCAGTGCATTCTGCGCAGTGACCTCAAAATGTTTGCACCGATCTTGGCTCTGTTATCTTGATCATACTGTGTCACAACAATGTCATCTGTTCAGCCTTTTCATTTTAGCCTGAGAGCAAAATTAGTGAGGATTAAAAACATGAAGAGGTTCATTAGGAATTAAATCAAAACGAAGACTATTGGAGAGTTGGGGAGATGGATGGTGTCTCTGAATTCAAACTACTCAAGCAAAGGGCTGCATGATTCTTGCTAAAATGTGAATCACGATTTTTCTCCATGGGAAATGAGATCACGAGATCCTAATGAGATGCGACGCCGCGACACGCGATGATAAAAGGTATCTTTTCCATGTTAATCAGAGTTTGGTCCTAACTAGCTGCGATGGTCACACAATGATTGTATTTTAGAAATGGTTTCTATTTTGCTGGAATAACAGCACAAAGTATGGCAATAATAAGCTCAGGTAATATTTATGTGCTTTATTTACAGTTTTTTTATTGCTTTGGTGCAATTTTCACAAGCAATTGGTAAATTTTCTAAACTCGTAGTACTAATATCACAACGTATCAAAAGGGCACTTTTTCAAACATCTCAGCATGTTTTCAATTGTGTTAGTACAATACACAAAATCACAAAGTTTCTTTTTCACTACACAAAATAAGTGTTTCAATCTATATAAAATGTGTCAATCGCAGTAACTACAGTAATTTATCTGTTCGTTCAGTTTAATACATTTGTCTATTATTTAATCCAACTGAACATAATGATTAATTAATGAATCAAGTGTAATACAAGTGTATTTTCTAATTGTGGCATCTATAGCCTGTGTAATTTTTTCAGCATCAAGGGTGATTTGAAACATATATCTTTCATTGTTTGCTACTGAATGAATAAAAACTTGATTCGGAGGCTTCGTAAATCTAAAAAGGCAAATGCAGACCTCTGAGCTGATAAAAACAGGTTGAGCCTCAGGCAAAATAATTCTGACAATGGGGTAAGAAAATTAATCTTAAGATTATTTTTGCTTTTTTAAAGGAAAAACTCACTTAATTTTGACTTATTTTTACTGAAAACAAGACCATAATTTTTACTCGTCTAAAAAATGCTTCTTGATTTAATTTTTTTTAGATATCTGGACTGGAAACAACAAAATCTAACTAAGAAAAGTATTTTTTTGCAGTGTGAGTTCACTGTTCATCACTGATGATTTCTTGTTATCACTTACATGTGTTTTGAGTTTGTGTTGCTCATAGCATTCATCTGGGAAATCAATGTGCATCAGATTTGTAAGATGATTACATCATTTACAAACCTACACCAATACAGGAGAATACGTCAATATGTTTCTAAATATGCAAACCGTTTATTGTGATACCAAAATAAAAGTTTAAACCCTCTGAGCTTATATATTTTGATGTCCTTGTATTCTTGTTCAAGAAAATACAGTGGCTCTAGCATTTCTATCATAAAGAAGTAACCAAATATTAAAGATTAATTAAACATTTGAATTAAATGTCATTTGGCCAATATTAAGCAAGGATTTGATCAGTTGTAAAGTTTAACAACACAAGGCCTTTGTTATAATACATTACGTACAGAAGATGATGGTTTATATTATGCATTTTAACAGTGTTCTTCTATAAAATCATATGATTATGCTATATTTGAACCAAATATGACTGCCTTGTTATTAAATATGTATTTTTAAAGGCTTATGTCTATTATTATAACCACCACAAACAACAATTACTCAATTATTCGTCAAAATAATCCGATTTCTCGATTATTAAATAATCATTAGTGACAGCCCAACAGAAAATACAGGGTAAAAATAATCATACATGATAATAACATTAAGTGTTATAAAAAGATATGATGCATACAGGATAAAAAAAGATTAATAATTTGTCTAATTAATAATCTCATATTAGTTTAAACAGTAATCAGCTTAATTTGTTATATCAGAGGGCATGTCTGGTTTACGCGCATGCGCATGAAGTTGCTTACAACTTGAATACCTCAAAACGAGCATTTTGACAAATAAACTGCACCGAGATATAAATAAATAACATAAATAAGTAAGCATAAAGGTAATAAGTACAGCGCAGTATCCTTATAAAGACTGAAAATCTCATTTCATTGGCCAAAACAAACTAACGCACGTTATAACCGAAAATATAATCGACAGCGGTCACGCGTATCACACACACGATCGCTGCAAAGATCAGATTCAATCCACTTACTCTGAATTGACGAACAACACCCATAAAATATATAAAAACACATGACAGATTAGCGTCCATGTCAGACTCAACTCTCTGAGGCTCGATCACGTGCTCTTTGATTAGAATCTTTCGAAAACAAACACTTTAAGCGCGCGTGACGTCAATGATTCTATGGCGTCACAGGGCTATATATCTGGAGCTCCGCGCCTGTGGCCGCAGTTCAGTCAGTCGAGCTCGTGTGTTTGTCGTCCGTCAGTTCAGTGAGAATCCGATCAATGCAGAGACTTTCTCGTGAGGAAACACTGGAAATCTGTGCAGACGATTGTGAGACTTTACAGAGCTTCATGGCGAGAACTAGCGAACTCTCTCGTACTGTAGCAGCGATGGAGAACCGCGAGACAGGTGAATAGTTTGAATTTTCTATATATAATTTTCACACGTAAGGTTTCAAACACAAGAGATATAGCCATGCACGGCCAAAAGATATTTTATACGTTTAATGACCTTATAGCCTTAATAAAAACATTAAATTATGTCACGTTGGGAATAAATAAACTTAGTTAATTTATTTAATTGACAATTTAATTGGCAAAAAAGGCAAACTACAGCTTAGAACTGAATGTAGGTTATTTTACTATGAAAAAATGCATAAAAAATACTACTGTATAAACAGCTATGAATAATTCCCAATAATTATGTTTCATTGCGTTAGTACAAATTAAATAATTAAAATGTGGAGGAAATACAAAAGTTTTACACTCTTCAAGCACAACATCACTTTTGGGCAATAATGTATGCTTATAAATATAATTTCATATTAAATATGTACATTATATTCTCTGCATTTAATTAGATTTTCAATTCTATTAAGTTTTATGTTTAATGTAAAATGTTTAATTAATGAATTACATTTAAAGAAAGTTGATGTAGTAACTAGAAATCCCTTTTCCCCCCCTAGAAAAACAGCCCAAAAGCTTGAAGAGTCGCTTCTTTTCATTTTTCAAGCTGGATGTGAAACGTCGAGGCAATAAAGAAGCCGATCTACAGCCTCCGTTGGACACAGATTCAGCTGATCCACAGCCGGGCCCGTCCCACCTGGAGTCAACGACTCACCAGGATCACACTGATCCACAGCCGGGCCCGTCCGGCATCAGGCAGGGAATCTGTGTCCCAAATCCAGAAGGTGGGTCTAGTGTCATTTTATGTCTGTCCTGTTTTTTCACACTGTGTCAGATGACTCTGTTAAGTGTATTTGTTGATTCCTAGAGTTTATTCTCCAGATCTAGCCTCAGTATTTGACGTATAATATCTGGTGGCAATTTATAACTCTTCTGTTTCCATTTTTGTGTTTTTAGAAAAGAAGAAAGACGGCAGTACGCTCATCAAAAGAGCGTGGCGTACTGTAAAACATGCAGCAGGGCGTCTCGTAAAGCGCAACAGCGCGGCTCCACCTCGTCCACAGCCCGACACGGATTCAGCCCATCTTCAGCCGGATCCATCTGTTCCTGAGCAAAAGGAATCGCTGGATCTGACTGATCTTGAGCTGGATCCGTCCTTCTTTGAGCCACCGGATTTTCTGGATCTGACTGATCTTCTTCCGTCATTTCCAGAATCTCCAGGTGCTGCTTCGAAGGAAAGCGAAGATCCATCCTGGTTAAGGACCATCTCTTGCCCGGGACCATCTCCCCGTAAGTATTTGACCTTATTTTGTTCCTCCACTGATTGTTTCAGTGTGTCTAATTCTTCATCTGATGTTCTCAATAGTACGCTGATGAATCTTGTATGACTGTTAAGAAACTCTTATGATTATAAAGAGACTCCAGGTCATGAATCTCATATATTAACATGTTTTTTGGGACATTTTCACAGTTCCACTGTCTGAACTTTATGACGTGGAAGAGGATATTGGACGAGGATACTTCGGCACTGTGCGCAAAGGGATCCGGAAATCTGATGGCCAGCAGGTAAATCACTCTTATGTTCACCAACTGTACCATATAGATCAGTGCCTTCATCTAGTGCACTTCAAAAATAACTTCTTCTTTTTCTTTTGCAGGTCGCCATCAAATTTATAAGGAAGCTTACATCAGGCCGGTTTGCTGACAGGTTTATCACAGTGGTAAGTTGGCAGTGCACATAATGCATACATTTAAATACAAATAATATATCTTAAATATAAGTGAAAGTCAGCTAATGGTTTGTTGACCTCTTTTCTCCAGCCTGGAGTTTCCGAAGCCTCTATTTGCAGAAGTGGCTTTAAACCTGCTGCTGAATCGGCCTCCGTTAAGCCCCTTTATTGTGCACATGCTGGACTGGTTTGAGGAGGAAGATCAGTATATCCTCATTCTAGAGTATTCTGAGCCCTGCCGAGACCTGTACGGATTCATCCTCCAGGAAAAGCTGAGTGAATCACAGGCACGTAGCTTGATGTACCAAGCGGTGCTCGCAGCCAAGCACTGTCTTGACGGAGGCGTCTTCCACCGTGACATCAAGCTAGACAACTACGTGATCAACACGGCGACGAACCGGGTCCAACTGATAGACTTTGGCTGCGGTGAAGTCGCCGAAAGTGGCATTAAGGGGCAGTTCATTGGTGAGTCGTTTTTTGTGTTACTATTGTGATTAGCTCCAATACTAGCTAAGAATAGATTTGTGAAGATGGAGATTTGTACTGAATATCTCTTTCTTTTTAATGAACAGGATTTGCCTGCCCTCCTGAATATTTTGCGGATTTTGAATATGCGGCCGAGCCAACCACCGTCTGGTCTCTGGGGATTATGATGCACAGAACGGTGTGCAGCTGTAACCCCCTGAGAAAGGAAGATGGCCGCCTGAGTTTTGACTCCAGAGTCTCCGCAGGTCAGAGAACAGTTAACTACCAATAACACTGAGTATTGGTATTGAGTATCAGCTTTAGTTTGTGGACGTACAGAACATACCTGACTAACCGTCACTCTTGTGACACCTTACAGAATTTCAGGAGTTGATCACATGGTGCCTGGCTCTCAATCCAGCGGAGAGAGCGACCATGGAGGACATCCTGCAGCACGAATGGTTTCGTCAGGAACGAATGTCCGGAGCCATTTAGGAGTCAGGTAGTATGACATCAGAGGTAAGGCAGATGATGACAGAAATTGTCCAAGCAGTGATGTCATGTGCTTCAACTTTTCCTCGCATTTATCCATTCAGCAGATTCTCGATGTCAGCCGGAGTGAGGAAAGAGCAGAGAGTCAGGGTCCTTCAGCTTAGTTTAAGGGCCCTGACACACCAAGGAGACGCTCGGCCAAAGTTGGGTCGCCGTTGAGCGTCGCTCAGTTTTTTGCGGTGGCACAAGTCGAACCTCGTCGGGTGCGTTTTTGCCGATCAAGCATGTTGAGTCGGTACGGCACCAAAGGTGAGAGAGAACTCTGATTGGCTGTTGAGTTTAGTCCAATGAGTTAAATGAGTCCATGAGCCTAAAAGGGAAAGTGATGAAGGCGAGCAAAGAATTCAAGATGCCGCAGACAGTTTGCAAATGGTAGGCAAGCGCTGCTTTGCTCATGTTTTTTTCTCACTAGATCTCGCAGCAATGTTATTAAGTTTGCAGTGGATTCAAACATTTTTCTCGCAGCGCTGTTTAGTAACGGTGTCACGTGATCAAGATTGGCCCATCTGTAAAACTACGCTGCCAAATACTGGTCCGTTATTGGTTAGTTGATAAACGGTCCACGCTGCGAAGCTTAAACGGCGTAGCGTGGTTTCGTTTGTCGTTTTGTGTTTATGTGCGATATAAAGGGGGGGGGGCACCACTGCGACCTCTAACAAAATGTAGTCGCACCGGCAGGAAAAAGGTCATAAAATATGATCATTTAGTCGCAGTCTGGAGCCTTTTATAAATAGGAGCAGCAAATTTAGTGCCCCCCAGAAAATTTACTTGTTGCAAAAATGAGCATAAGATGAATTTGACAAAACAAGAACACTAAAGTAAGCTTATCCTAAGCGAGATCACAGTGACTGTTCCTGCCAGCTCCTCAAACTGCTCCTTATATTTATATTTATTTAAATTATTGGGTGGGTGGGTGGGTGGGAGGGTAAATTACTTGAATAATAATAATAATAATAAACATAAAAATAATAAATAATTAAATAATTACATTTTTAATATGAGTTACTTGTCAGTTATTATAAACTTTTCTTTTGGTTGACACACACACAAAAGGGGGCATTTCATATCGCTTATATATAAATAATTATTAAAAAAAGCTTAATTTACTCATTTTTACAAAAGAGAAGGTCCCCAAAATGAGGTTTTGCCAGATTTAGCTCACTTTTGAGTACAAATGTGTGTCCTAAATATGGTTAAATGGGTATAAGCACAAACACACAGTGTTGCTTATCAATCTATAAGGACATTTCATACACCTCTTGTGTTTTAATATACAGGATATTTTTAAAGATTTAACCTAATTCTAATAGGAAACTTGCGGCATTTAAACATGGTTCAGTGAAAGAATCGACTCATGAGAATGATTAATTATTTCTCCCATAATGAAAATAACAGCAAGACTTATTGCATTGTCATTTAGTTCTCATGTAAACGTATGGCTTATGAACCACCCAACTAGGGGTGGGTTTCAATTTAACGGTGCCTGCCAGTTTTTGTTTTATATATGTAAGATAAGATACAATAAGAACAAAGTACAAACAAATGGTCACATTAATGCAGTAAATATTTCAACAAAACAAAGATAAATGAATAAAAAAAAAAACAGTGCTTTAAAGAAACACTCCACTATTTTTGAAAATAGGCTCATTTTCCAACTCCCCTAGAGTTAAACAGTTGAGTTTTAGCGTTTTCGAATCCATTCAGCCGATCGCCGAGTCTGGCGGTACCACTTTTAGTATAGTTTAGCATATTTCATTGAATCTGATGAGACCAATAGCATCTCGCTCAAAAATGACCAGAGTTTCAATATTTTTCCTATTGGAAAATGAGCTTCTATTCAAAAAAGTGGAGTGTTCCTTTAATTTCAGCAAGGTTGGCTTATAAAAGTAATTAAAGTAATCAAATACCACTGTATAAATTCATAGATTAATGATTATTAAAGCTAAAGTTATTCAAGCCGGTCATTTTGACATATTTTTGTGTGTAGTTTAGGTGCACACATGAAGCCTAAAGTATAATTTGCTTGTCTATTTGCGGTCCGTTTCAGAGCGCACAAACAGAGAGCCGCCTTGAAGTTGGAAACAGCGTCTCTTGCTTTTAAATGCTCTTTCTATTATCAAACACGTCCCGCAATTATCATCAATTCTGATGTTAAATTTGGGCATTTAGGGAGGAACGAACGCGCAAAATGAAATGAAGGAAATAGGTTTGTGCCGATGGACGATATCATCATCCATCGTGATGGCTGACCGACAACACGATGTAGAGACACCATCATGATGCCACGTGACGCTCTGCTGCGAGTCTTGCGAGAGTCGACACCATAGTATGGGTAAGTAAAATAATGAAATTAAAACTTTTAAATAGAAAAAAAAATATTTATGTAAAGAGATATTATAATAAAAAGTGCTTAAAAGTGCACAACTCTTCTTAAGTGGAAGAAAGCTACCTTCTCCCCTTACATGCAACCTATTGGATAGCCCGGATGAGTCATTAATTGGGTTAGTAAAATAAAGAAATTATAGCTTTTAAGTAGAAAATAGTATTTATGTAAAGAAATATATTAAAATAAAAAGTGCACAACTCTTCTTAAGTGGAAGGAAGCCCCCCCCTCCTCACATGCAACCTATTGGAAAGCCTGGATGAGTCATTAGTTGGGAAATAAAATAAAGTAACCCCCCCCCCCCCCCCTTCATGACTTCATTTACAAATGAACAGTGAAATTGTTTTCAGCTACAGTAGGTGGATTTAACCGTAGCATTCAAGAAAGAAATTAAATACATGTGAAAATAATTTAAATAATTTTTATTTAATAATTTAAATAAAAATTGTTAAATACTGTAGTGTTTAATTTATAAAAATAAATAAAACACTGCAGACTTCACTGCATAAGTTTGTCAGCAGCAGAACCTGGTATACATTTCATGCAGTCTTGATTTGGGTGGTCATTTGCATTTAAAAGGGTTTTAAAGTTAGCTAAATCAAGTAATTTTAGCATGCCATAGTCAACTTAAATCATATAAAATGTAATTTCCCAACAACAAGAAAACTACTAGTATGCATCCACTAGTATATCCACCTCTTTGAACAAATACCAAATCTATTGCATACAAAGGTTACATGCTTCTTCTTTTTTTTCCTTCTTTTTTTTTTTTTTAGGATGGATTGTATTTAATTGTTAAATATGATGTAGGCTCATTTATTTATGTTTGGAAAACACAATATTGTTACGACTGGGACATATAAGGGAGGCAACGAAAACGACAGCGAATCAAAAAGTATTTATTAACAAACATAAACTTTACAACTCATAAGAAATAAATAAAGAAAGCACCACTACAGAAAACATTTCGCTCTGAACATCAAAGTAAATAAAGAATAAACTACATAATTAACACAAGCACAGTAATAATGAAGGCACATTTCAACATAGCATAACAACCTGCAAACATAAATCCCCAAACTAAATTAATATAATAAAGCAATGATAACAGAGGGCAAAAAGGGCAACAGAAGAGAGAGATGCCAGAGAACCAAGAGCCTTTTATAATTTGCCTGCAGGTGTTTAGCATTACAGTTAGCTCAAAATCCCACAGCTGGCTAAAGTAGTACGAGCCCAGAGGAACGTCACAATATATATTTGCTACTTTGTGTTTTCGCTCAAACTGACCTTTATATCTGTAAATCGCTCAAATGCTGGATTGATTTGTTTAATTTTGGCACACTATTCACTCCATAGGAATAACCCTCCTTTGTATTAACTCATGGTTTTTCTTACAAGAGTAGCAATGTGCCATCTTTGAACCCATTTGGCTTGGGTTAACTACCTAAAATTGACAAAGTTGTGGGAGTTCTTTCTCTAGGGACCATCTCATACAAGTGTGCTTTGATTTAGCAGTATGTGGAGGAGTTATCTTCAGACTGGAGCCACACTGACTGTAATGATGTTTAGGAAGGACTGCATGACTTGCCTTTTTGTTCAGAAAGTGCAGGAAAAGAGCCCACTCAAATATCCTTTGGTCAGATTCATGTCATGTTTGAAGCATAGACTGTAAAAAAATGGACGACCTACCTTCACTCTTTTCCATTGTAGGAAAGTGAAGCTGCCAAAGTCCAAATATGGCGCTGACATCTTGCACTGACTCGGGACTAGAGCCTGTGCAGCGTGAAGTCGAGCTGGGGTATAAAGGCCCCGCCCACACTCCCACAGAATCGGCTAATACGGTTTACTGCAGATCAACTCATTATGTTGGTGTGAAACAAAAAGTTCTGGAAGTGTAGAAAATAAAGTTATAGCTTCAATTACCTCCTCAAGACCCTGAAAAAAAGTCTGTTATTGCTTCAGTGACTACATCACTCAGAAAAGCTGTCAATCTCAGCTGTCAATCATGACGCCACACTCTCGTTTTTATAGCATCACATAACTAACTAAAACCAAAGTTATTTAAAGAACGAACACTTGAACTAACATCAGTGTGATAAAACTGCCTAAAATGACAGAAATCATCTTTGGAAAAAAAATTATTTGAAGTATAATTACATAGTTTGTCTCATGTCCCATTAGATTACATGGAGAGGGCGGGGTTTATAAGCTATACTGCATCCAGCCACCTGGGGGCGATCAAGACGCTTTGGCTACACTTTTCAGGATGTGAAAAGCTATTTTTATTTTAACCCCTATTTTTTCCTTGAAAGAAATTGTGTGCGCACGCACACACACACATTCAGCAGCTGAATTTCAACCTCTGTCCGGTTAATTTAAAATAGACAACCTTGTGTGTGTTTTTGTTTTGTTTTAATAAACCAAAAGCTTCACTGGATAGGCTATACTCATTCTCTTGTGTGCGCTCTCTCCTTCGCTCGCTCTCTCGTCATCATTCATTCAAATAAATGTAATCTTAGCTGCTACTTTATTTCCCTTCAGAATTCTAGATCTAACGACTGTAGATAACACAACAAACACAAATTACCTTTATTTTCCAGTCTATATTCCTTCAGTCAGAATTCGTGCTGTAATTCGCATGACACTGATAGTTGTTAACTTATCCATTCTGGCAGGTAATCATGGCCACCTGACGTGAAACATATAAATAATTTTAATAGCACGGCCATTCAAAACCCGAGGGTCTACCATGTGCATGCAAAGCTATCAATGACAATCATTTGAATGTGAACACAGATATCAGATACCAGTCACATCTAAAGTGAATGTAAACACACTGGCCAAAAAAATCGGATATGGTCAAAAGATCGGATCTGTGCATTAAGACTTGCAGTGTAAATGTAAATTTACCTTCATAAAACCTGCAGAAACCCTGTGTCTGTACTGCTCCTATTGTTTTGTGGTATTTATACTTAAAGAGAGTATTAGAGCAACAGTTGTAATGATGGTTTAAAAATAAAAATGCAAAACAGAACATGTTCCATGTCTGGGGTTTGGGTTTGTCATTAACTAAACATATAACAGTTGAAGAGTTTCACAGAGCCTAAAATAAAACCACCTGATAATTTCATTTGTTTGCAAACTTGTGTTAAAGGTGCCATAGAATTGAAAATTGAATTTTCCTCGGCATAGTTGAATAACAAGAGTTCAGTACATGGAAATGACATACAGTGAGTCTCAAACTCCATTGTTTCCTCCTTCTTGTATAAATCTCATTTGTTTAAAAGACCTCCGAAGAACAGGCGAATCTCAACATAACACTGACTGTTACGTAACAGTCGGGATCATTAATATGTACGACCCCAATATTTGCATATGCCAGCCCATGTTCCCAACATTGTTAAAGGCATTAGACAAGAGCAGAACATCTGGATGTGCACAGCTGAATCATCAGACTAGGTAAGCAAGCAAGAACAACAGCGAAAAATGGCAGATGGAGCAATAATAACTGACATGATCCATGATTACATGATATTTTTAGTGATATTTGTAAATTGTCTTTCTAAATGTTTCGTTAGCATGTTGCTAATGTACTGTTAAATGTGATTACAGTTACCATCGTTTCTTACTGTATTCACGGAGACGAGCCGTCGCTATTTTCATTATTAAACACTTGCAGTCTGTATAATTCATAAACACAACTTCATTCTTTATAAATCTCTCCAACAGTGTGTAATGTTAGCTTTAGCCACAGAGCATAGCCTCAAACTCATTCAGAATCAAATGTAAACATCCAAATAAATACTATACTCACATAATCTGCATGCAGTATGCATGACGAACATCTTGTAAAGATCCATTTGAGGGTTATATTAGCTGTGTGAACTTTGTTTATGCACTGTATTATCGTCGAGAGCTCCGTGGGTGTGGAGAACAAGAATTAAAGGGCCAGCAGCCCCTGAATCAGCGCATTTATAATTATGTCCCAAAATAGGCAGTTTAAAAAATTAATTAAAAAAAATCTATGGGGTATTTTGAGCTGAAACTTCACAGACACATTCAGGGGACACCTTAGACTTATATTACCCAACGTTCTAGGGCACATTTAAATTCCAGATCACCCGCTTCAAACACTACAGACTCAAAGTGATACAAATATCTGTACCACAGTGTTAATCGCAATGTTAGATAGTTAAAAAATGTATTACATAACTTTATATATTAAATATTGTATGCATGCAAATAAAAAGACATACCAATGACAATAAAACAGATTTTTTTTTTATTCATTTTACCAACTTGCAAAATCAGTACAGAAGCTTGAAGCAAGAAAAGCATGTCGTTTAAACTCTCTCCAATCTGATCAAATTGACAGGCAGATGATCATGATATTTTAACATTCTTTAAACAAAACAATCCGATAAAAATAATAATGAAATGTGTCTGAAATGCATTTATTGTTTTACAGTATGCTTGATGCATTTTCTTTGTTTCCCCTTAAGGGGTCTAATGAGAAATAAAGAAAGGGGGGAAAATGGAAATTCACTATAGATACAGCAACACAGGTCATACTTTAATTTTAAATAATTTCAAATAAAATGTCACTGTAATTTTACATTTTCTCACATTTTAGCCACAGATTTCTGCACATTAATGGTCATTTGTTTGAATCACTTTTCTTTACAGCAGTTTTTCCCCCTACACTTTTTCAGCTAAAATGCTGTACAGAATGGAATAAAGTTTTTTTAATTTGAGCTCGTAAAAGAAATATAATCCCTCCTGCCTGTGGATAGAGGCTCTCTTTACTTAGCATTTTGCGTTACAGCTCAACTCCAACTGATGATGCATTTTCTTATTCTGAAGTTTATACATCATCACAAAAATATGAACACAAAGCTAGGTATCAAAAAATCTCATGAAATGAAATGAACTCAGTAATGTTTGTTTGAAGGGAATAATCTTCAGATTAGATTTCTTTAACTTCAAATTTAGATGATAAAGGTGTTTAAAGTTAGTTTTAGTTTCACTCCTTTTGAGTTTCTCAATGAATGCAGTGCTTAATTTGTGAATGAATTATTGGATCCAAAACAGCAATTAAAAGGTGCTGTGACCGACACTGAATATACAACTTCAGTTTTCCCAGAACAATGACGTCACAAAACGATGACCTCCTACTTCTGAAATGTGCATACAATGGACACTTTACTATCCCATGAGGCCACAGGAGAGGATTTGAAAAATGACAGTGAAGGCGACGCAACTGACGCTGGTAGGTCACATGATAATGACAACATGGCGAATGTAGTACATCCAGATTACATTCATACTTTTCTAGCAGTCGTGAAGTAATTATTTATTCAAAATAAGTACCTACTCTAGAGAGTATGCAATTTCAGATGTCTTGGGTTATGGAAGTTGTGGCCTTCTCTGAATGTGGTTGTTGGTTCCCGACACACAGAAACAATGGTATTTTGTGTAAGTATGATGAAACCCTGAATGCTGCTTCTCTGTCTTTCCTGGATCATAACAGGCCCTAATTTATTCAGCAAACTGTCTTTGCTTAAAACTAATTAACACACTTTAAACTGAGTAAAAATTGTATTGTGTTCTTGGTGTGGACTGAAAAGTACATCAGGGCACATTAGTGCTGTTTGTTTGTGCTCATTAATAATATCTTGTGAACAACATTAGCTAAAACATTCTTGTATTCTAACATATGTGCACAAACAATGAAGCTAAGATACTTATCTTTATGAGCACATGTTAATATCATGTTCACATTGTTATAGATATGGAGAATCATTTGTGCACACAATAAAATCTTTTAAGACTTTTGGTGCTTTACCAATATATTCAGTCTGAATATCTAGATAAGACGTGAACTTTAGCAATTTACCAAAAGGTTTGAGTGTCGTTTAAGACAAGCTCAAGTCATTTCATGAAATTTGTTGACACCGGAATGCATCACTGGCGAGGCCTTCTCCTCTTATCTGCCACTTGTGGCTTCTTTCGATTTACTTGAATATCTAATTCCCTCTTGTATTGATCTATGTCATTCTCACAGTTCTCACCATAGTATGGCATTTTACACTCACACATTGCCAGGAAGATGCCTTCCACTTTAACACACTTGCCTCTTTCCTCCCCACCACAGTTCAGTTTGGAGCAGGGGTTTTCTGTCATTATTTCTTCATCACTTTTAATCATAACAACAAATTTGCTTTTCAAAACTAGATGTTTCTTACACTTCCCTTTATAAATAAAAGGAGTCTGAGCTGAACTGTCTTCAGGATCAGCACTGACTTCAATGTCTTCATCTGTTGCTTTGCTTGTACTGTCATGAGCTTTTTTTATATAGGCATGTACTGCTGTGTAAGTCTTAGACACTCGAATTCCTTCCATAGTTTCAGTACAACCTTCGAGTTTCTTTGCTACTTCATGACACTGGACTGAGTTATCAATGCACCTGCCAATGGCTTGTTTGACTAAATCTGCCTTAGTGTAAGTCCCTTTCACCTGTCTGGCAACAGCCACACTAATGCCATCTTTTGTCACCTCAGTAAATCCTGTCAGGACGTGACTGTTCAGGGCGTCGAAGGGTTTATTCGATTTTTTTGTTATAAATGCAACAACCATCCAGTCGTACTTGTCATACTCCTTCACCAGAAATGACCTGACATTTTTTGCAAGTTCTGAACGTGCTTGTGTTTTGTCGATGAGTGTTCTCACATCGTTTTTAATGTACTCCATGCTGTTAATAATGCACTCCTTGTGGGTTTGGAACATAATTGATGCTGTGTCATATGTAATATTAGCTTCCTCATCAACCCTTGCTTGGGACTCTACTTTCCTGAGTTTATAATAGAAATTATTCATTATATTGCCCTTGTAGAGAAGTTTATAAATTAACACTGTATATTCTATGATATTCTTTTCATGACATTTAACATGTTTAGCCAGTAGATCTCCGAAGCGTGGCCCCAAGGACGGTCCGTCATTGATCAGGTTACTATGTAAGGTCTTAGTGGCATGCTCAAATTTTGAGTAGGTATTGACAAATTCCTGCTCATGCCTCTCCTTTTCTTTGACATCTTTTGCCTCGCTAACACTGCGCAGCATAGTATTGAACATAGTCCACGCTGTGTTAATTTTCAGCTCTGGCTTGTAGTAAGTATTTGCCCAGATGTCCCACTTCTGCTCTCCATGATATTGGTCAAGCTTAATATTAAGATTGTTAAATTCATTCATGAAAGCTTGTAATGGATCACCATTTAGTTGACTGTTAATTTTCGACGCTTCCATCCCTATTGCATTTAAAATGCCACTTGCAAGAGTCCCATGAGCTGGTAACAGCGCCATAAAAGGGCTGACTGCTCGTGTGATCTTTTCAATAATTAGAAGGATGTTCTTGACTATATATTTGACTTTTTCTAATTTCTTTGAAGAGTTTTTCTGCCGTTGGTCCTGGTTAGCAGATGTAGAGACGGTGGAGATGAGGAAGGAAGACGATATCAACATCAGGAACAGAAGCCCAGCAGACGCCATGGCTGGAGAAACACAACGTGAAATTGAGTGTTTATTACTACAACTCAACTCAAAAGCAGTACAAACTAATAAAGGCTGGGATAAAAAAACAAAACAATTTTTAACCCAGTGCTCATGTAATATTACAACAACCTTGCATTGGGTTTGTTTTGCATGTTTGGCTAATCAGGCCAATAAGAGTCAATGAACTAATCTTCCTTTTTATAATACAGAATGTCTGCAAACATATCAAACTGATCTGAGATCAGGTAAAAAAAACCAAAAAAAAAACAGACACCAGTTCATAGGTTCACTGAGATTGTCCTCTAGAACCACTGAAATTTTGAAATGTTTTGAAGTAACAAAGCCTTATTAAAATCACGTGACTTGGGCAGTATAAAACACAAAGCAGTGTTTCGAAAGTGCCCAAAACTACTACTCCCATTTTTCCTTGTTTTCAGCCAAGAAAGTTTTCAGGTTTGTGCTGTTTGTGCATTACTGCTGATGCGCAACAAGGACTGTATCGTGACAAGAACATCGCCGGATCGGATGATCTGGGTATGTATTATTGCTTGTGTCTATATATAACCTATAAGTTACTAATTTGACTTTGTTGTCGATTGATTAGATGATCGATTTTGATTGATTTTCCACTATGCCAGGATGTTTAAGCTGCATTTAACATTAACTTAGCAGCTAACGTTACTTGTATTTGCTAGCACTAGCTATAGAGAATACGAACCGACGTCACGCCTCAAGTGCCTCGTTGCATGCCGGGGCGGCGCCGCCATTTTGACAGGATCGCCCTCTATTACTCGTACTGAAATTAATACGGATTCTTGCTTACCTTTTGTTTTGTTTCTGCCATTAAGTGGAACGTTAACATTTTTAATGGTATTGTTTGCAGGTGTAGCTGGTTCAAATATTACAATATATATATATATATATATATATATATATATATATATATATATATATATATATATATACATAAAGAATAATGTTAATGAACTTCATCAAAACTTATGTTATTTTCTTATATTCTCATGTTTGTGTTCAGAAGAAGTATGTTGAAATAAAGAGAGCAACTTATCCACCTTATTCCTACGCCCCATGACACTTTGCGCAAATTATGGGTGTAACTTCCATTAAGCTGTAAACAATCGGTGAAAAACTCGCTCTATGAATGCAATAATATGTTTTATGTTTAAACTGGGTACAATGAGATGCTATTATTCTACTCACCCTTCAACCATCAAACATCAAAAGGACATTTAAAAGTGTAAAAGCATCAACAAGGTACTTTCAACAGGCCATGAATAACTCCAAAGGTGTGATTCTCTCCACAGCAATAATGGACGAGTTAAATATTACTGTAGTAATCTGTATTATGTAACAAATGTTGCCTTAATCAAAAATGTTCAACTTCAGCATTAAGTGATTTCCATCGTTTTGACAGATAATAAATTGTATTTACCTGCGAAAACAAACCTGGTAAGAGATGTGAGGCTTTGAACGAGAGATTCTTTGTGCATTCCAGTGAATTATTTAAGGGCTATATTGTAAATTATATCGGGAGAACAGACCACAAATGTGCAGTATATGTTGTCCTTTTTCATACTATTACAGCAAATGGAAAAAAGAAAATAAACCTGAGGAAAAGAGAATACGAATCTGACGTCACGCCGCATTGTGTTCTGGGCAACTTCTTTGTTTATCCGCCATATTGGCAGGATCGCGCAGCCTTTCTGTTTTCGAGTTTAGTGCAGTGATTTGTTTTCGTTAATGTCACCATTGTATGTCATTAACTCTGCATCGATAATGGCGATAGTAACATTGATAATCGTTCTGAGAGAAAACTGGACAATGAAAAACGTTTTTTCGCGTTGGGGAGGATGATTGTGTCTTTTTTAATGAGAGTGATGTGATCAAAATTTTTAAATAGTGTAAAGTCAGGAAGGCACCAGGGCCTGACAATATAGGGGGTAGGTTATTGCAGGAATGTGCCGAGCAGTTAGGTCCAATATTTTATGAAATTTTTGCTCTGTCTCTTCAACAACAAAAAGTGCCTGCACTGTGGAAGCAGTCTACAGTGATTCCAGTACCAAGCAAAATATAAAGGTATTGGATGATTTTAGACCTGTGGCGCTTACTTCACTAGTTATGAAATGTTTTGAAGGTTTAGTTAAGAAAGTAATTATGGAAAGGACACAGAGTTCTTTAGACTCCCTACAATTTGCTTATAGGTCTAAACGAGGGGTAGAGGATGCAGTTGCGACTCTCCTACACTTAGTACTTCAGCATTTGGATAAGCCGAAAACATTTGCTAAATTACTTTTTATTGATTTTTCATCCGCCTTTAATTCCATTCAGCCACACATTTTAGTTGAGAAGCTCATAAATGAGTTTGGGTTGGATCTTAGTCTTGTAGGATGGATTTTAGATTTTCTTGTGCAAAGAACTCAGAGAGTTAAAGTAAATAATTGTTTCTCAAATTGGCTGGTGTCATCCACTGGGTCACCTCAAGGATGCGTCCTTTCTCCTTTATTATTTATCCTGTACACAAATGACTGTAAAAGCAGTTATAGAAACAGACACATCATAAAATTAGCTGATGATTACGTAATTGTTAGCTTAATGAGTGAGGAGGACCCTATGCATGGTCCTGTGGTTGATGATTTTATCATGTGGTGTCAAAATACTTTCTTAAAACTAAATGTTTCTAAAACTAAGCAGATGACTATTGATTTTAACTCTAGGAGGACATTTTTTCATGATAAGCAATTAAACATAAATGGAGTAGGCATCGAGAGTGTTGAACAACACAAGTATTTGGGGACTGTTTTGGATAATAAATTGTCCTTTTCTCCCAACACTGAGGTTATGTTGTAAGTCATTTTTAACCTTTTCAATGCTGTGCTGGTTTAATTCTCTAAATGTGAAAAACAAGAACTGTCTTGAGAGGATTGTAAATCAGGGAAGTAAAATAACGAGGAGTAAGCAGATGTCTATGGCCCAGTTATATCATAGACAGGTTCTGAGTGAAGTCCAGGGGTCTCATTTATAAAGCGTGCGTACGCACAAAACGGGGCTGGAAACGTGCGTACGCCAGTTCCCACGCAAAGGTTGTGATCTATAAAAACAAACTTGACGGTGCGCACCTTTAAGCAAACTTTGAGCCGTGCGTACGCACATTCTGGAGACAAAAGAGATATGAACTGAGATAGTAGATGTGCTACTTTCGATCACTTTTCCAGTGACACGCTGTTTTAATGACAGCGAGGAGCGCTGGAAGCACAATAATTCCTCTTTAAACTAAACTGCAGATGTTATGACAAAATATTTTTTCGAGAATGACGATCAGTGATGCACACTTAACTTAGATATTATGGAAGACACTGCTGGATTCGGTGGTCGAACGGTCCGTTGTCCAGTTTGAATAGGTCCAATAATATCTTACTGTACAACCACACAGGGCCGGGTCTAGGGGGGGCCAGAATTTCCTTGTGCCCCCCCAGAAATGTGCAGCCAACAATAAAAATGAATAGGCATACATAAACATTAAAAACGTCTTATCTATTGAATAAGGATCGGCCACTTTATTCACAGAAAAAAAGTGAATATTATGCTTATAATGATATTTAATCTCACAAAAATGTGCGAACTGGGAAGTAACGAACATTAATCAGAAAATACGTCAGTGTACACCTAATCTTCAAGCAAGTAGCCTAAAAAATATCACGATGAGGATCACATCTGCATCAGCCGAACATATTTTCTGCATGCTGAGATAGCTGTCAGTGAACATTTCCTCAGTAATTTCGTTAACAATGAATAATTCGTACATTATGTCCAGGGGCGGCGTTAGGGGTGGGCTAAAGGGGCTGGAGCCCCGAATCTTTCAGGTTTGAGGTTTCTGTGATGTGTGTTTTAAAGAGAAGTGTGCACATTTACTCACACGATCAGCTGGTGATCTGTGTGATCAAAATAAAAGCACAAGGCTTTATCTTAGAAATTAGTACAAAAGTTTTGTAATTTCCCTGTTGTGTAAAGTAACTAATAAAAATTGTAATTTATTTTAGAGTGCATTTGTTACAATACTGTCATAAGAATAATTATATAGGCCTAAAACATTATTATATTATTGTAATAATTGTTTGGCATCCTAAAATACAATGTAGACTGAGACTCTATATCACAACAAAAAAGATGTTTGAGCCATCTTTCATTAACAGGTACAATGCTGTTTCTTTGGTCAATTTGCACTCTGTACATGGGTTGAAGCTCTCAGTTTTGAGCTTCCAGAGAGCACCAGATTGATGCATTTAACCTTAAAATATACAAAAATTTCTTCCGGGGGGTATGCCCCCGGACCCCCCTAGATGAGTTACACCAAACATAGTTTTACTAATTACAGTGGGAAATAATGTACATTTTATGAACTTTAACCAAGAATACTACAAAAAAGCTCCTTTCATGTCAGTAAATTAAAATGGCATTGGACAAATATAGATTTTGGCTAAGCCACGAAAGTTTACAATGTCTGGCTCCACCCCTGATTATGTCCATAAATAATTCACATAGCCTACTAAGCAATAGCCAGTACAAATTAGGCTATAGCCTATAATTTGTTAGCCACAAGACGATTTTTGATGAATCAAAAAAACAGTTACAATAAGTTAGCTATGAATATTAGCCTAGAAAATGCTGCCCTACCAAAATTTGTGATTGCCCCCCCAGTCCAGCAAGCCTAGTACCGGGCCTGCAACCGCAGCTGCAGGAGGTGTTCGTGTGAAGGATCTTCAAACAATTACCATTTGAAGAATATAATTTGAGGAAAACGGCAAGATTTGCATGTTTTCTTTTTAAAATACTTTGTCAATGATGCGCCGTTTCAGACAATTGTATTTACACTGCAATAAATATGTAGGCCGATCTGTTTCCACTAAAAATAGCCTATAAACTTCCTAAAAGATATGTTCACTTTATCAGCAAAACTGCATACATTTGATTTGAATTGTTTAAAACTATTAAAATACTATCTGGCCAGTTATCTGAAGTATTTTATACAATTTTGTTTTATGGATATTTTGATATATTTATTCTAAAACATAAAGAGGATATTGGATGATCTTTATCAATATAATGTGTGACATAAATTGCATTTATAGTCCATATCTATTATTTTCCAATGTCTTGTACCTTTGACGGTGTTAACCGTGGATGTCACGTGGATGGGAACATGTATGGAAATGATATGCAGATGAGGTTATGCATAGTAAAACTAGGCGTCGTAAGCTCCATATATGGTGATTTCGGGGAGGAGACGCACGTACGCACAATCTTCCGCTGACTGGGATTTATAAAGGGATTTGTGCGCAGGTTCTGGCATACGCATGGTTTTATAAATCTGATTTTTTTTTGTGCGTACGTACACTTTTAGTAGGGATCCTACGCACAGTTTTATAAATGAGACCCCAGAGCATTTTACTAGATGATTCACACCCAATGTACTATGAGTTTAACCTTCTCCCTTCTGGCACTCGTTATAGAACTCTGATTAGTAGAACAAATCGTTTTAGACATTCATTCATCCCCTCAGCGGTAAAGGTTTTAAATTTGAGGTAAGGAAGGAATTTTTAGGAAGGAAATGAACATAAAATGTTTTATGTTTTATATTGTATTTGTGTTTTCGTTGTTTATGTGAAATGCTTGTGTGCTGCAATCAAATTGCCTTCGGGAAATTAAATAAAGATGAACTAACTAACTAACTAACTAAAAGAATCACATTGCTAAGTGTTTTTTTAAAGTTTTTATGTGGATTACACACGGACCAGATGCGGGCCGGATCTGGGCGACACGATGTTGCTGTCTGGGTTACAGTACAGTTGTTGTGAAACCTAGCATACTGGGTTAATCACTGCAACCCAAACATTAACCCATTTATTTGAGACTTTACTTTTCGCGGTTTTCAAGCATTTCACAACCCACACAAACAACTACAATGATTAAGCCTGGTGCTAATTATTAATGTGTGCACAACAACCCATTTATTTGACAAATTCACAAATGTGCGTTACTACATTTAAACTACAACTTGTGTGTGCAAAATCAGAACTACATGAATGTGCAGCATTTTGTACAAATAGAGACATAGTTGTAAATACAAAAAAATCGATAAATATTAATGTAGTCAGAATTTGTGCGTGCAACAAGTAAGATGCATTTTAATGTCAGCTTTTAACCTTTCCTGTGTAATAAATGAAATCAATAAATTTGTGGATCCAGTAACACGCGTGCATTCATTTACTCGTTTATGAGTCAATCCGGTTTGATTCATTTGTATTTGAGACTTTAATTTTGCCGGTTTTGCCTTGCACGTACTACTACGGAGCCCGGCACGTCACCTATAGAAGAAAAAAAAAACAATCCGTTCCGACGGTTTTGCAATCCGTTTCCTCAGTTTATAAACCGTGCTCACGAATTCTTGAAATGTTCCCTCGGTTTAACAAATCGTGCCCACGGATTCATAAACCATACCCACGAATTTCCAATCCGTGCGCTCAGATTTTGCAAACCGTACCCTCGGTTTTTAAATCCGTTCCCACAAATTCATAATCCGTGTGCATGCTTTTTACAATCCGTTCCCACGGGTTTGTAAAAACTGTACTCACGGATTTGTGGGCCCGCCTCCAATCTTTGCCGGTGTTATGAAATATTCGGTGTCTGAGATTTTCGGTGACACTGGGCGGAGCTTATATGAATATTCAAGAGTTTCCTGTTTTGAGTTAAAGCGCCACTGAAAATGTTAGTGCACGCTCTTCGGCTTACATTAAAGGTAATTAGCATATGTTTCAGCGTTAAACAAAGTCAAGCTTATATTCTAACTGTTACTGATGCACAAGATTTTATATATAAGCTATATTGTGTTATGTTGTGTCATGTGTTAACTATGTTTGATACGAACACAGCCAATGATTCGCCAGAGGTGTCGTTAGGATTCGCTAAACGAGCCAATAGCGTTTTAAGTAGCCTATTTCTGTATTACCTTGAGTCTTTTAAGCATATAGTTTTAAAAGTTTGCCAAAATGTATGGTAGCATAATAATATTAATTGTAAACTCCTGTGGTGAAGGCAGCAGTGAACTTTCCTAGTTTGCAGAAGCACTTCTAATCTGGGTAGACTTGAATTTCTATATGTAACATGTTTCAAAAATTGCACACATGCAAGAAAACATGTTAATGTACTTTAAATATAGTTTATTTATTATCCAAATAGGCCATGGTGAATTACGCATGTGATAACTAATATAATATCTATAGCCAATATTCTTTCATTCCCAAATATGACTTTTGCCAATAAATATCCCTGTACACCAGACAAAGCAGACACTTTTATTTTTCACTTTGTGTTGAACATGACCGAGTATTAAAAATTTTAATAATTGTTGTAATGTCATTTTATTATATATTTCAGATTGAATGTGTCAGTAGCAAAGGCTGGTATCACTGGAATCACAAGAGCAGACCAAACTTTAATTTGTCTGGGATCCCAAGACCCTGTGTAAAGTGTGTTTAAATACAAGTGTTTTGCTAATTAAATATGTCATATGTCGTGACTTCTCCTCATTTGTGAATAAAATTCCAACACAGAATCAGTTGCTCTTTTTTTATTCAAAATGAAACTACTCTCATTATTTACCTTCAGATATGCAAATTACTACATGGTCTATTATTTTAGCAGCTAATTTAACATAAATAAAATTGTAATTGTTATGGAAAGCTTGTAGAATAGAACTAATACATTTCATTGTGAATATACTGCAGGTTTGATCATTTAGTTCCATATAGTTTCATAACAACACTGTGTTAAACTGAATCCTGATTCACAGTGCTTCATGTTTTTCCACATTCAACATTTTTTTTGTCAATGAAATGCATCATTTTGTGGGAAAAAAGATTGAGAATGTTTCCTAATAATATGAAAAAATAACACTTAACTTTAGGATTTAATAAAGTCTCTTTAAAAATATTTACCAACTGAGCAAGCAATTAAAGAAATGACAGAACAATCACAGCAGTGATGTATATATGTCTGATTATCCACATAACAATAATATTCCTCATACTTTTGCCAAATTGTCTTCTCCATATAAATTATTTTTTAAATAAAACCTGCATTAGTAACTTTTAGTTTTATAGCTGATCAATTTAACCACTTGTAATTCAATTTTAACATTTTAATTGTTGTGGAAAGCGCATTAAAATAAAACCTTGTAAAAAAGCTGCAGGGAAGCTAATATCACTGTCTCATGTTTCTATTCATAGAGAGCATTGTGTGTTTTGCAGAAAAAGATAAAGAAGGTTTACATTAATTAATGCAAGTCAAAAACATAAACGGAACATAAATCTAACTCTCAATGTGTTTTAAAAATAATAATGTCTGGTTAAAGTTATGCAGGCTATCTGAGAAAGCAATATAGGGAATGACACAATCACAACTGAAACTTTTATTATGCAACCACAGATACATTTATACAAGTTATCTCCTCAAACGAACTAAAATAAAATCAAAACGGTTGTAGCCTACTAAAACAAACAAACTCGATGTTGGCTCATTCCCTAACGATAGACCACCAGTGGCTGTAATCACTACTAAAGTATATCTCACGACACAATGTAACCTACAAACTATTGAGCATACATAAACGTTATTAATAAAAAGAATCATAAATTCATTCGACGTGGAAACACAATCACGTTACAGAAAACAGTTCTGTGATCCAAGGACAGTCCACTAACATTTTCAGAGGCGCTTTAACTCAAAACAGGAAACTTGTAAATATTCATATAAGCTCCGCCCACTGTCACCGAAAATCGCAGACGCCGAATATTTCATAACACCGGCAGATTACACCAGGCTATAGGCTATTGTAAATAAATAAACTTTATTTTACAAAATGGAGAATTTCCTGAACTTCCATTCAGAATTCATTTGAGAATTTCCATTATTTTTATCTTGTAAAGTCCATTTTGTGCAAAAAGCTTAGTATAATAAAATCACCAAAACAAGTCTTCATGTTAAGAATGAATAGTACACAAACATTTCTAAAACTGTAAAAAGTTTTTTTTTTAAATAAAGCATTCATTAATTATTTTATGATAAACATACTGTCTTAAGTGCACTCATTTATAGTCATAAATTAAAAATAATTGATTAATACGTTTAAAAAAATAAGTACAATAAATAATAATAATAAGTTGTTGTTGTTATTATTATTATTAGCCTATTGGTGCATTTAGGCTACATGCATTTAGAAGAAGAAAAGAGGAACACAGAAATTAAGTCAGTCATAATACACAATGCCAGGTTTATTAGGCAATAATAATAAAGTGCTAAGATTATCACAAATAAACAAGATTTTGACGCACATTCTTGTTAAATCGTTGTATTCCGCTACCCTTTGATAGAGAATCACTGCAGTTAATATAATTTGATGAATAATACATAATAAAACAATAAGATTCGTTAACACGTACCTGGCCCAGGTGAAAAAAATACTATAGTAATTTATAGTAAATACTATAGTGTTTTTGAACCATACTATAGTAAAGTACTTGAATTAATTTATTGTGGTAATAGTTGCTGTGAGTGATAATAACAACTATAGTAATATAAACAAATTACTCTACCCAATACTGTACTAAGTTTTCTACAACTATAGGGTATATTATACTACAATATACACTACAGTTTATTGTTGTAAAAACTAAAGTATACTACAGTATTTATTATAGTTTATTATAGTGCCTAAACTTGTATTGCAAGCACGTCTTGTGTCTATTTGCCTCGTCATGACGACTCGCTTGTTGTATTCCTCATTTGTAAGTCGCTTTGGATAAAAGCGTCTGCCAAATGAATAAATGTAAATGTAATATTTATAAACCGAGGCAGCACAAATGAAACTTTTATCGGCACAAACGATTTAGACTATTTTCGGTGAATTTGGAGCATGTGGGGGGCTGAGTGACGTCATCACCTATAATTCAAAGTCTAATATTTTAAAATCGAAAGCAGCACAAACGAAACTTTTACCGGCACAAACGAAGCACAAACAATTGAGACTATTTTCGGTGAATTTGGAACATGTGGGGGGCTGAGTGACCTCAGAATGACCTATAAATATTCTTTTAATATCTAAAAAACCAAAGCAGCACAAACGAAAATTTTTACGGCACAAACGGAGCACAAACGATTGAGACTATTTTGCCGTCGTTTCGCGTTGGGTGGGGGGCCAACTTCACACAGGTCACTATCTGCCATTTTTCGCTATTGTTCTTGCTTGCTTACCTAGTCTGATGATTCAGCTGTTCTGCTCCAGATGTTAATACTGGCTCCCTTGTCTAATGCCTCGATCATGGGCTGGCATATGCAAATATTGGGGACGTACATATTAATGATCCCGACTGTTATGTAACAGTCAGTGTTATGTTGAGATTCGCCTGTTCTTCGGAGGTCTTTTAAACAAATGAGATTTATATAAGAAGGAGGAAACAATGGAGTTTGAGACTCACTGTATGTCATTTCCATGTACTGAACTCTTGTTATTCAACTATGCCAAGATAAATTCAATTTTTCATTCGAGGGCACCTTTAAAATATCTTGAAAAAATACTTTAATTTATAAACCATTGATTTTCCTTTCGTTTAGGTTTACATTTGGACGGAATCTTGTTTAAAAGATAATTTAGGCCTATTGGCTAAAATGGCAAATACACTCTCTCTTTTTTAAAATAAATAAAATGCTGTACGCATTATTATTATTATTATTATTATTATTATTATTAAGTAGGCTACACGCAAAAAATAAATAATTGTTTTCGATAAAACCGGTTTCAGAACGTTTATAATACGAAGGAACGCTGGAACAGAAACGTTAAAATACCGATTCTGCTCGGAGTGGAACGATTGAATTTTATTTTCGTTTTTAAGCCCTGCTAGAGTCGACTCTTACATTTGAGAGACAATAACTTTATATACGGTGCACTTTCAGATTTAAAACTTTGCAGGATGTTTTCATTCACTTAGAGCTATATGTTACACACTACATGAAAGGTCATTTTCAAAAATCCATAATAGGGGCACTTTAATTCAGGTGTTTCAAGTATGTAAAGTATTTGAGCAGAGTTTATAGTTTAAATTTATATTTATAAATATTCTTAATTAGTAGACTCAAATGAAAATAAATTATATTATAGTAAAGAACCATAAACATATATTAACATATTAAACTACTAGTAACTACAGCTGCCAGTAACTTTTATTTTGAATTCTAATTCTAACCAACATACAATACATAGATGATATGTATAGAACTAACAAATTCCCAAATTACTCAAGAGCTTCTGTCCAATTTACTTCAGTTTTTCAGTTTAGTTTTCACAACTTGTAAGAACTATTTAAAACAGATGTGTAGAGCCAACTAATGCAGTCTTAACTAAATCCATTATTACAATTACTGTATATTTAAGTTTTCTTTGCCACATTGATCATGTTTTATTGCCTTGTGATGCACTTTATAACATGTTTTGACCATTGAAAATGCTTATTATGGTATTAACATTTATTTTACTTTTTCATTATTTAACATTGAAAGTAGTACCACAAGTAGAGTTCTGTAGTGAAAAAAAAAAAAAAAACCACTGTAGTCCTGGTTATCTCTGAGGTTAAAAATGATTGTATCTGATTTGTGTCCCTTTAGACAAAGTGTCTGCAAAATAAAAGAATGTAAACTGTAAACTAGTAAAACCTCAACAAACTCAAAGACAGACCTGAAGCTGGAGAGCTGGTCTGCTTGGTCAGCAAGCTGGTCGGTCAACAGGCTGGTGTTGGTTTGTAGGTCGACGAGTCTCAGAAGAAGCCTCTGAGCTCAATAGCACAGATCCAGTGATTTTATAGGAATCTCATTGGCCACACCTTCACAACCCTAGTGAAAAAAAAGTATACTTTATTGTATTTTAAATATATTCCCTTTTTCTATAGTACACTGCAAATATGCTAACAAAAAATGTACTATCATTAAATATATAAAAAGTATATTAGTATCATATTTTCACAATGCAACTTTTAACACACTTTAAAATAATTGTACTTTAGTATATTTTCTAAAAAATATATTTTATTTAATATATTTTTTGCACTTTATAAAAATATATTTTAGGTATATTTTAACAGTGTGCTGAAAATGATCATTGTAACAATGCACTGAAAGTATATTTAAAAAATACATTATTTAATATCCTGAAGTTGTAGTGTATCTAATGTTAAATTTGAGTATATTTTTTAAGTTTACTTCTTCATCCTTGGAATTCATTATATTACTTGTGCTATTTATTTCAGTATGAATGCATTACAAGCCCATTTAGTAAATGCAGTGTAGCCTATAATTTCCAAATATGTGTAAATGTTTATTAAGTTTACACTGGCAGAATCATTTTACAATCGTACACACAAATCTATATTAAACAACACACCAGCAGCACAAGTAATGCGAAAAAATATGTCGAGTGGTTAAACTTATCGGAATTCAAATGTCTCTTCAACTTGGTCTGTGACCAATCAGATTTTGTTGCTCACTGCCTTCAGCCAATCAGAGCTGCTGACGTCACGGTCGTCGTCTGAATCCCCTCGTTCAGTCCCTCAGGTGAAGTATAATGTCGCAATGTATAATTTATTTAATAAAACACTGAAAGCGCAATACATCGCTCAATCTTGGGGATTCTGACCAGTTCAATCAAGTGACATCGCAGCCTGACCGTGATGGCGACGACAACCGGCTAATCTAATGGCCTACGCGATCCTGAAAGAACCGGAGAAAAGTGCTGCTATTGGGAGGTGAGTTGTAGTCTACCAGTTAACAAACTTTATTTTATTTTCTTTAACAAACGGAGAGCGATATTTCGGCTTGATATCTCCTTTTTGAGTTTTTGTGTGGTGGTTTATGGCACATGTTTGTATGCAGCACCAAAACATTCATATGATTGGTCAAATCGGCCCGTATTCTGTACGATATTAATTCATAAAGTGTTTTATGCTTGACTATGTACCGAAAACAATATCGACATGCCATTCTGATACAGTTCCTGCTGCTAATCCTCATTTACTGTTCAAAAATAGTATTGGTTCAATGTAGGATTTAGACAGACTATTGTAAACGTGAATAAAGAGTTGAACATGCTGTCTTATATCTTTGTATATTCTGTCAACAGATGCTGTTCTTCACGAGTCTCTGCGGTCATCATTGTGCCATCAGACACAATGAGAAGCTCATCAGAAAATGGAATATAATGTGTAATTTGTATTTGTGTATTGAGGGTCACCATGGTCCAATATTTGTTTTTTCTTTAATGAAAAACATGGTAAGTTATGCTGGATCTATATTAAGTTTAAATAAAAACTATTGGATTTGTCAATGAAATATGTCTCTTCATTAGTGATGTTCTTATATTTTATTTAATTGAATGGCCTTGAAAACAAATGCATTCAACTTTGGGAAAATGTGTTAAACTGTATTTAAATAGTAGCACAACTGTATTGTGTGAGATTATGTAATTCAAAGTACAGTAGTCAACATTTGAAGTGGATCAAAAAAGTTAGGACAACTTTGATTAAAGGTTTTGATCTGCTTCAAATGTTGACTATATTATACAAAGTATAAGTAATAACAAAGTGTATTGTTATTGACTGCAAAGTGTGTAATTTTTAGTATTTGGAATAAGCCAAAGGTGAAGACACTCATAATTATTTTGTAATGTACTTATAACACAAAGTATACTCATAACAGAAATAAAGTATACTTATAACACAAATAAAGTATATTTATAATGCAACTTATATTGTAACAAAAAAATATATACTTATAACACAAATAAAGTATACTTATAATAAAAATTAAGTACACTTTAATATCACTAATCAAGCATGTAATTAGTCCCTACACAGACATATACTTAAAGTGTACTAAGTATACTTGAAGTTGTTCCAATTTAGTACACATAAGTATACTAAATATACTTAAAGTTGTATTTTAATACTACTTAATTTCAACTTAAATATACTTAGTACAAAATTAGTTGTTTCAAAATAACACACTTTAAATGAACTAATCATTAACACACTTGAAATATACTAATAATTAGTCTTGCTGCAAGTATACTTAGTATACTTTTTTTTCACTAGGGAACACCTGGATGAGTCATTCTTTTTTGGTTGGTAGAGCTGCAAGGAAAGCTTAACATTTTGCACTGTCAGAAAAAAACAGCCAAAACTTTTAAGGGTACAATGGCTTTTCAGTGGGGTATTATACATTAATTTCTGTACCTTTACATCTTGTACTTTTTAAGAGGTACAAAGTCTGTATTGGACCATCGCATCCATAGATATAACCCCTTGTATTTTTCTATCTTGCAAATGGTGCCTGACTAGAGCCTGATGATAAGGTGCAAAAGGAGGTGAGACTGTTTGAGAAGTGATAATGCAATGCAAATCCCAGTAAAAGTAACAGCTTCTGAGATAAAGTATACGGCCATAAAATGCAGCCTCACACAAATGAAGATGCTATCTTTTACTCTCACCTCTCCCATTGTTTTAGGGTGTGTAGATATATGGGCCTGCTTGCTAATAAAGAAACCAGAAAGATCTCTCATTTGGTGATCTTAATGATGGGCAGACAGTGTTGCCAGATTCGGTCAATGAGTTCCAGCCCAAAAACTCACAGAAACCCGCACCCTCTCCAAGAAAAACCTGTCCAAAACTTTAACTGCCAAAATAATGTGATAGAATTTTATTGCATACCAATCAAGGTTGAAAAGGCACAATTTTTTTATCTTTAAAACAAAATGATGATGGCAAAATTAAAAAATAAATTCCCCAGGAAAACGGATCAAAACAGGGCAAATACATTATAGAGAATTAGTATATATGACTAAAATGTCCAACTGGAAACTGTCAAAACTGCAATCAATAAATTAGCCAATGACTTTAATCCTCAGAAAAACGCATCATTTTTAATGTCAACAGTAAGAATAAGCCAATTTAAGTGCAAAAAGAGCCCAATATAAGGTATTGGAATAAGCAACGTAATTAGCAGGCATTTCACACACATAATACACACACCATGAGAGCCAAAATGTGTCATTCATTGTGTGACAAATTGAAGTATGTAATATTCAATTTAAAGATTGAATTAAAGACCTAACCAACTGCTGATGTATGGTTGTTGATGAACAGGCATATTTGCTGAGGGTGGGGGTGGTTGACAACTTGGCATGATGTGGTGTTAAGTGATGATTTTTCTTTTTTAACCTATCTTGTCAATGCACTGCCCAAAACGTGTGCAGTGGTAACCCGATCTCAGACTAAAGGTCTACAACCCCATCCTAATGCCCATGCAGACCTGTTTGATTCTGGGGGGATGATTAAAAAGAGTAAAAGAAAATGAAGGCAAGAAAAACATAAGGGGAAAGTTAATACCCAGGATATTTTACCAAGTCTCCCTGGTCCTGAGTCTGATTTGATTGGCGGGTCCCTGACAATTTTGGGGAATTACAGAGATCAGATGTTATCTTGCAACCAAAATTGTGTGAGGTTGATGGTAAACCTGTGGGTGTGCCACAATTTGGTGGGGATCAGTACATCCTAAAAGACATTCTTTTGTATGTGTCAAATACAGAGAGTCCCGGATTGGTTGCGCCTAGTGAACTGCATAAGATGATTTTACATCTGGGTCATACTATACCCTGGTCTGGACATTTAGGTCAGCAGAAAACTTAGGAGTGAATTAGTCAACGATTCTACTGGCTTAAGGCTGATTTATGCTTCTGCGTCTGACCTACGCCGTAGTGATGGGAAGTTCGAATCATTTTACCGACTCGGACTTTTGAGTCTTGCTCAGCAAAATTAACGAATCTTTTTTTGAGTCATTTCGTTCATTTAGATCATTTTAGCAAAATGTAATTAAATGTTACGTGTTACTTCCCCAACACATCTACTACTTATGCAAACGTTGATCACACTACAAACAATACAAAACTACAATGCTATAAGATTCAGAAATGATTAATTAATTCTTTACCTGGGTCTTCAGTTTATGATAGCCTAAGCTCAACTCACCTCTTGTCTGACAAGTCTTCGGGTTTAAGTCGTTCGTTCATCAATGACAGATCCACACGCTAAACCAATGCAGTCTGAGCCGCAAAGAGAATTGATTAGTTCGTTTCATGAGTCTTTCAGGTTTTTGAGTCGTTCCTTAACCCTTTCGAGCATGAGTTTAAAATATTCTAACTGTCCCCCCAGAGTGAGTTTTTTTTAAGGCGACCGTTATTTTAGAACGTTTGCCTTTAATGTTTCCATAGCGACGCGTCATGCGTGTCATGAGCGCTGGACGCAGCCACAATAACACTGTATGACAGATGGATCGCTATTATTTTGTTTTTCCTTGTTTATTTAAAATATTCACAAACTTGCTTACCATGTTATCAACTATCTGATATTCCGATCCTCAGATATGTGTAAGTGAGTGTGTTTTGTCGTTTAAAAGCCTTTATAAATGATCTTTATCTTGATCTATAATGCGAGATGGGCGCCGCCATCTTAGTTTGCGCTGCAGTTCACAAGTCGTCAGTCGATTTACAGCAGGTGAATCACAGTTTCTCCTGAAATATATGCAGTAATGGCTGGTGAACTGGAAGAATAAGAGAGTAAACTTTATAGTTACTTGGGCCCATTATGTGTGCTGATATGAATAAATGTCGGCAAATTGTAAACGAATTATTGTTATTGCTCCTTCCACTGATGTCTGCATCAGTGTGTATTTTATAAACTCTAAATATACTGTTTTAATGGTGCTTATGCGTATTTAAATGTCTGAAACCTTAAAAGAAACATTATTGGCGAAAACACTGCATAGCTCAATATATGACAAGAGTGCGCGCTCCGTTCACAGCCAAAGCGCGAAAGCGCAGTTTGAATCTGGCAGTTATTGACATCGCTGACGTTCGAAATCCCATATGTGGGACCGTACCGCCAAAGGGTTAATCACGTGACAGACCCATACGCTATTTCTGACATTTCTGTCACTATATTTTTGTAACTGTTTCTTGAGGATCTGTGGTGTGTTATTATAAATAAATAAAGCCCTGTTATCTTTTTGACTTTTTGTCTATCTGTAAATAAACACTAGGCTATATAATAATATAATAATCCAAGTCTACAATACAAAGTATTTATAGCCTAGTTTGTTCATTTTTACTCCAATTTTGAGTTTGCTGGTATAATAATTGCTTTTCCTAGGCAGACTTGACATATTGGTCTAATATATTAGCGTATGGGTCTGTCACGTGATTAAGGAACGACTCAAAACCCGAAAGACTCATGAAATGAACTAATCAATTGAATCAACTGGTGAACTACTACTAGCAGTACAGAACCTATAGAATATTGCGCACTCCCCCGAGACGACTCGTTCTTCCCGAGTCACATTAAAGATTCATTCAAAATGCTTACATAAAGAAACGGCAGAGAAGCGGCAAATAGGTAATGACTTTTGTTGCAGTTTGACTGTATGTGTCCTCTGAAACAGAGAGTTTTTCATTCCTATTAGGAAGTTGAAAGCGCTCGCTCTTCTCCTATTGCTCCGCGCCAGTTTATTGACCCGAGGGAGGGGTTCTAGCAGACCAATCAGAGCGCTTGCGGTCCGCGTAGAATTGACGCGTTGTTACATTTTTGAAGAGGTGCACGTCAGGCTACGTCGTAGGCTACGCGTGGTACAAACAGCCTATGCCGTAGCTACGGCGTACATTCGACGCAGAAGTATAAATCAGCCTTTAAATTGTATCAGGATGTAAAAGAATACTGTAAGACCTATTCTGAATGCCAGCTGGTAGCTCCTGTCCATAAGGCAGACAGAAGTTATCTGCAGCCTTTAACTATTCAGATAACCAATTTGCCTTGGTAATTTGCAGTTATACAACTAAATATCCTGAAGTGTACCCTTTGTGATCCATCCAGGTTAAACATATTGTGAAATGCTTAATTGACTTGATCTCAAGGGTTGGAGTACCTTCTGAAATTATTACTGATGAAGGAACTAATTTCATGGCTAATGTGATGAAGTCAAGTGGCAAGCTCCATATGTCATTACCCGAAAATGGAGTCCTGTAACATATGAGATTCTGTGTCCTGAAAGAAAACGTCCTAAACAGAACCTCCTTGTCAACCTGCCGAGGGAGTTTAAAGGCTGGAATACACTACACGAATTTTGCCTCGATTTTTACAGTTACAGTTACAGATTTACAGTCTGAACAAGATGATGCTATTTGCCAAAAGTCAGAGCCAGTCTGCAGATTCACATAGTATATGATGGTCACAGACTCCGATTTTTTAGCTTCAGACTTTGATTCCATCCAGTCGGAGGATTTAAACCATGTTTGATATTTTGAGCCGATTTAAGAACACATATCAGTGTATGATATGCTTTGCTAATATAATAAATACAGTACACAGTACAGTCATACGCTGCCCAGACAATGGAAATCAAGGGTGCAAAGTCACAAAGATCGAGAAAAAAATGTCTCGACTGTACAAGATCGGGTAAAAAGGAAAAGCTTACCAATGTCCAGCTCACGGATCACAAGTTTGGCGCTTGATGATTGATCGTGTTGAGACACTACTATATATACCGCTTACAGCTGCTAGATGGAGCCGTGAGTTCGCGCATGACATGTATGATTGATTATATTACATTAAATGTAAACAATGACTGATAATGGATTATATTAAAGGTAACAACATGGATATAACTACACCATTTACCTCTAACTCCTGTTGTAATCTGTTGAGCGCATACTTGACTGTGTGTACCCACCCCTGTCCATCTCCAAACGCACTACTGCGGGTCATCTCATCTTCTGCATTTGTTTCACCTGTCATGCGTCTCCTGGCAACGAGGCGCATGTTTCTGTTTGTGTTCGGAACGATTTTAAAGTCTGGTAGTGTGTGATCCTCAGTCGTGTAGGGTATGACGCCCAGCTTTTCTCTGTAACCATTTACAAAGTCGGCAAGTGTATGATGCCTGCTGTTTAAAAATCCGTTCAGATTTTAAAAGTCGTGTAATGTATTCCAGCCTTAAGAAGAGAGTGCCTGAACCTAAAGATCAAGTGGTAATGATGGTGCAGGCAGTCATGGATGAAGAAGATGAATTAGAGATGTTACAAATTTGACCATCAGCGGAAGTTCCAGGCCTTAATTCACACTTGAGTGACCACCAACAACATCTAGCAGAGGTAGTCAATTTTTTCCATCTCTCTTCCAGGAAAGACCGTTGTGTACCAAAGTTGTCACCCATAATACCATCTTGAAAGATACTGCTCCAATCCAACAGAAGCCTTTTTGAGTTCCTGAGTAGATGGTAGGGAAACTGAAGACTGAGATGATGTTGGAGATGGGAATAATAGATCTGTCCCAAAGTGAGTGGTCAAGTCCCATACTAAGAAAGACGGTTCCTAAGAAAGACGGTGAACTGAGGTTCTGTACAGATTTTAGAAAACTGAATAGCGTTTCTTGCTTTGATTCCTACCCTTTCTCAAGGGTTACCTGGCATAAATAAAAACCATGGCTGAAAATCTCCAAATCTACAAGTACCAATCAATGCTGGTGGTCTTGCCCTCTCTGATATCAGTGTTGCCAGATTGGGTCAACGATTTCCAGCCCAAAAACTCACCAAAACCCACCCACTCCAAGAAAAACCCACCCAAAATAATGATATAATTTTATTGTCTGTCAATCTATTTCTTTAAAACAAAATATTTATAAAATATAATGAAAATTAAAAAAAAAAAAATTCCCTGGACACCGAATCAAAACATTAAAGGGAATTAGCAAATATGATAAAAATGTCCAGGTAGAAATTATGTTAAAACAGCAATGAATCAAGGAATTAACAGATGACTTTAACCATCAGAAAAACACATGCTTTATTATGTCAACAGCAAGAATAAGCCAATTTAAGTGCAAAAATTGCTCAATATAATGATCGTCTAGCAACATAATTAGTTGGCATTTCACACACTTTTACATACACACCATGACAGCAATAAATGTGTCTTTCATTGATACATACTATACGATAGTCCGACAACAAAAAAATGAACAACAATGTGCTTACCTTTGTGTTGAGCTTTAACTTCGGAAAGAACTACAGTACGTATTTTGTACACAGAACATAATGCAGAACTAAGTGCATTAAAATGTCACTCTTCCGCCGGAACTAGATTTGTGTATGGCAGTTACTGGAGGCCAATGATTATAGTTTATACAGTTATAAACATGTACATTTTTCTTAACAACAACAACAAAAAAACATTGCTTCACTGCAGAAGGCCTTTATTAACATCCTGGAGCTGTATGGATTACTTTTATTATCACTTTTTTGGGCTTCAAAAACTTAAACTCTCTTCACTCCCATTAAAAAGCTTGGAAGAGCCAGGATATTGTTTAATATAACTCTTATTGTATTTGGTTGAAAGAAGAAAGTCATATACCCTAGGATGGCTTGAGGGTGAGTGGGGGGGAGTGGGGGGTGAACTAACCTTTAAAGGACAGTATATTCCAACAATGCTATAAAAGGGGAATCAAATGTATTCGTCACTTGTTCTTCACCCTAAAACAGCTGCAAGATAAATTTAACATCAAAGTACAGCATTTCTTCAGTTATTTACAAATTAGACACTTTATACTAATCAGGATCCCTGGTTCTTCCTAGCTTGTCAAAATCTCCAATGGTTGATTTATTATCTCAATAAAATAATTTAAAAGGTTGGTTCATTGCGATTTCACTTTTTTAACTTTAGTTATTGTGTAATGTTGCTGCTTGAGCATAAACAGTATCTGCAAAGTTACAGCGCTGAAAGTTCAATGCAAACGGAGATATTGTCTTGTAAAGTTATGGCAGTTTAATGCCTACAAAAACGACCGGTTTGGACTACAACAGGTTGGTGACATCATAAACCCTCAAAACACGCCCCCGGGAACACACAACAAAGTGGGCGAGGCCATGTGGCCCGGCATGTGGAAGCGGAAGAGTTGTGTACACCGGACGCGAGCGGCGCGGTGCAGGGCGACCCGTCAAAAGATAATAAAACCCATTATGATCAGTGATATTTTCACACTGGATGCTGAAGACAGTTTCCAGAATCTACACGAGTTCAATGCTGGATTTACACAAAGGCTTTTACTGAAAGATGAAGCAGTTCCCACTTTAAAAGCAGAAGCTGCTGTTTATTGGCTTCAAACTGTAAGTACGTTATTGTTTGTACATGTCTTTTAAACCTATAGTTCTGTTGCTATTTTTTGGTTGCATCAAGGACATATACAAAGAGCAACTCGTTTTTGCTTCGCTAGCCAGTTAGCTAAATTCGATTGCATACGTCTCCAACAAACACCAAAAAACGTCTGTGTTCATAGACAAACAGTTGTCCATGCTATAAATTAAACACTACCTTTACAAAAATGCAACCTTCAGTCATGTATTTGGCTACAGTAAAGCTTTAATCAGGATAAAACTGTATATTGAAAGCTAACAAAGAGCAGTGACAGCATATCTAAACACTTTGACACAAATACAAAATGAAATGCTTACCATTCATAAACTAGCGATGTCCAGTTTGCGAACAAATCGTTCTTTTGAACCGGTTCTTTTTAGTGAAACAGTCGAACCAGTTCACCAAATCGGACTGAATCGTTCAAAACAGTTCTCCAGCACTAATCCACAAATGACTAAAGTTACTCACTTTTTGATGTGCCTGACACTCCAGACTTGAAATAAATCAACATCCCAGAGTTATTCAGTCAACGGTTTTCAGATCATCAGTACACAACCGAGAACCGCTTCTTTCGGACATGCCAGATTTAAGAACCAATGAGCTGATGATACTGTGCATGCGTGATTCAGCGTGTGATCTGAAGCTACCGAACAGTAATGACTGTCAGAGCACCGGTTAACTAGGACAACTGATGCTAGAGGACTCGAATGAGGGGCCAATCTGGCAAAACGTAAGTTTATTTAAAGTCCGTGTGAACCGGAAGTTGCAACCGACTTTATTTCAGTGCTGTGACGTGTTTCCGAGAGAAACGGAATAATAAATGAGAAACAGTAGGCGTTTCTCAATGTCATGGATACTTCCTTGGCAGGACTGGTCCTTCCAAGCCACTTCCTTCAGAGTCTAGGCGAGGCTCCTCTTTAGCATTCAGAGAAAACGTAAATGGAACAGACTAGCAAGTGCACGTCATTGCGTCATTACCCCCCGGTAAACAGCTGCTTGTTTTCTACACGGAGACGTATGAACGTTCCTTGGTCCCTGTTAAAAAAGACGAGAAAGCTATGAATAATGCTGTGAATGGTATAATATTAACGTTAAATTACTTTAGACAACTTAACTAGTTATTTATAACAGAAATGCCGGTGACGGCAACCAAGCTAACGATTGTTAAATGACGGTCCGGTTCAGTTAGCCATCAATAACGTAATTTGTATAATTTATAATATCAATACGGTAGTAATTTGTACTGGCATTTAAACGTTAAACTTTATTTATCTGACATATTTACTACAGTTATAACAAATGTTTGGTAATGTAAATATACTTACATTTGAAAGCATATTGCCCGCTAACGTCCAACATTTTTTATTTTTTTTATTTTTTCATATGGATTAGTTTTACGATTTCTTTTTTTTTTTTTTTTTTTTTTTTATTGGCTTTTGACAAACAGGGAACATTAATGACATTGAATATGTTATGTAGTTGTAAGTATACAAATCAAGGTATTATATACTGCCGCTGTTAGAGATTAATATACTTGTGCACAAAATAAACAACTAAATAATCAACTAACTACATAAGACATAAATGTTCTGTATGAATATACAATATATACATACATTCCATATATACATACACTCATACATATACACACACTCATTATATAGACATATATACACATGTACATGTACGAGTACATACAATCTCATTATACCTTCACATACACCTTAAACATACACATTCCTAAACTTGCATGTTAGCAATTGTTTAATGCATACATACAGCCCACATATACATATTCAACACCTAAAATGGAAAAAGAAATTAGGCCTACTACTTGTTCCTTAACATGAACAAAAACTAAACAAAGGCGGTAAAAAAAAAAAAAATAAATAAAATAAAAAATAAAATAAAATAAAATATCTATGTCGGATGTACTATAGCTCATTGAAAAATGAACAAATAACTGAAACACACAGAGTGTACCATTGTCCTTAACCACTAAGCCTTTAAGAAGTTACAAGTCAAGATTATTAATGAATATTTTTATTGGGTTCCATATTTTTAAAAATGTCTTTTGTTTTTCTAAAATCCTATATCTCAGCTCTTCTAAAGGTAACACGTAACTTAGCTCTCTAAGCCAAATTTCAAAGGTTGGTACAGACTCAGACTTCCATTTCTGTAAAATTGCCTTCTTAGCTAAGATCATGCTTAATGAAACAGCTTGCGACACATATTTACTTCCAATATTTGAAGTATCTCCAAGAATGCCCAATTTTGGCTCAGGTGGCAAATCAATTTTATATATGCATCTGAAAGAAATTTAAATATATTCTGCCAGAATGGTCTAATTTTATGACATGACCAAAAGGTATGAGACAATGTACCTTCTGAGGCTTTACATTTGTTACATACAGAGGATACATTTGGGTAAATCCTATGTAATTTAGTCCTTGAATAATGAAGCCTGTGAATGACTTTGAATTGGATTACAGTATGCCTTGCGTTAATAGAGCAGACGTGAATTTCGTTGAGACAGCTTTCCCATGACTCACCAGAAAGTTCCACACCAAGTTCCTCTTCCCAAATTTGCCTAATATGATCAGTGTTTGTGTTCACCTTATCTAGTAGTAACGCATAAAAGAAAGAGACTGTGCCTCATTCAGTTGGGCTGCAGTTACTTAGACTTTCCAAAGTTTGATGTATAGGGATGTTTTCAAAACCAATTAAATGCTTTCTAGCAAAATCCCTAATTTGTAAATACCGGAAAAAATCTGTAGATAAAAGATCATATTTTAATTTAAGTTGAATAAATGTGCCAAATTTATCATCAATATATAAATCTCTTATGGAAGTTAAACCTTTTTGTTTCCATTGGGAAAAAACCTTATCCTGTAAACCAGGGGTAAAGGCATGATTTTTACAAATTGGGCTATCCAAGTATATATGTGGAAGATCCAGATATGATTTAATCTGCTTCCATATCTTAAGAGAGTTATTTATTACCATATTCTCATTATAGAACCTTGATTCGATTTTTATTGGACTGTTCAACAAAGCTTCTAAAGAGGTCTTCCTACACGATGTTCTTTCTAACCAAACCCATTCTGGTATCTCCCCTTTAACCTCTGTAGTTTGTCTCCACCAGGAAAGAAACTGTAAATTAGCAGCCCAATAGTAACATCTGAAGGACGGAAGATTAAATCCTCCCTTTACTTTGGGTTTCCATAAATGTTTTTTAGATATTCTGACCGCTTTATAATTCCATATAAATGAAACAATTACAGACTCCAATTTTGCAAATAATTTAACTGGAATATTAACTGGGATGGATAAAAACAAATATAAAAATCGAGGGAGAGTTACCATTTTAATTGCATTGATCTTTCCTGCCATAGACATAGGTAAGGTCTTCCAAAATTTTATATTATCTTTTAGCTGGTTCACTTTAATATACCAATTCGCCTTGAGTAGTGCGTCTGCCTTTCTTGTGATTGTGATTCCTAAATGTTTGAATGAATTATGAGCTATTTTAAATGGAATAGAGCTTAGAAGATCTGTGTCAATGTCCTCGGTTAATGGCATTAGCTCACTTTTGTCCCAGTTTATTGTAAAGCCAGACAATTTATTAAATGATTCTAAAAGTTTCAAAAGAGGTGGAACAGACATTTCTGGCTTTGCTATATATAAAAGTACATCATCTGCATATAAAGATATATATTGGGGTCTATCATTAATTAAAATAGGGGAAATTTCAACATTCTGTCTAACACATTCGGCCAAGGGTTCCATCGCTAGTGCAAATAAGTAGGGGGAGAGAGGACAGCCTTGACGTGTTCCTCTATATAGTGAAAATGAGGCTGATAGAGTCAAGTTTGTAAGGACTGAAGCTTTTGGTTTAGCATATAAAATATTAATCCATTGAATGAATTTGGCCCCAAATCCAAATCTTTTTAGAGTTGCAAACATATACGGCCATTCGATTTGATCAAATGCACGTTGAGCATCTAAAGAGATCAAGCATGCTTTTGTTGTATGTTTTGCATATATTATATTATAAAGGCGTCTTAAGTTTGATTGTATGCGCCGATTTGGCATAAATCCAGTCTGATCTTGATTTATGATAGAACAAATATATAGTTGCAACCTATTAGCTAAGACCTTACTAATAATTTTTGCTTCTATTGGAATTAAGGAGATTGTACAATGCTAACATAGTATTAATACCTAAGCCCGGACGGGATAAAATGAAGATGTCATCATACCGTCCAGTGTCGGGGGTAGTTTTGATTGGGAGAATGAATGATTGATCATACGAAGGAACATTGGAGCAAGAATATCCCAGAATTTTTTATAATATTCTGCACTAAACCCATCTGGGCCTGCACATTTATTTTTTGGGAGATTTTTAACAACTTCATTAACCTCAGCCAAAGTAATTTCCTTCTCTAACATTTCAACAGCTTCTTCACCTATTTTGGGAAGATCTATATTAGATAAGAATTTATTTATTTCATTTATATCTATATTACCTTTGGATGTATATACGTCTTTATAAAAGTCTGCAAAACATTCGTTTATTCGTTTGGGATCAGTTAATATTTCGCCCCTCTCTGTCTGAATTTTGTGAATGGCTCTAGATGCTTGAAACTGTTTAAGCTGTCGAGCTAGTAGTTTGTGAGGCTTCTCGCCTAATTCAAAATGGCATTGTTTAATTTGGTTAAGCTGTTTAGCAATTTTTTTGGCAAGAATAGTATTATATTCACTTCTCAATGCTACAATTTTCTTTAAAGTAGTTGAACAGTAATTAACTTTATAACTTTTCTCTAATTCTGTAATTATGCCATCTATTTCATTTAATCTCTTTTTATCTTCTTTATCTTTCATTATTTGAAATGAAATTATATTGCCCCTAATGACAGCTTTCATTGAGTCCCATAGCACCGAGTCAGTCACATTACCAATATCGTTTTCAGACAAAAAGTACCCAATTGTTTCTTTTATGTAATCACAGAATTTTATATCACTCAAAAGAGAGTTGTCAAATCTCCAATTATATGTCCCTTTTTCCAACCTCAATTTTAGGTCCAGTGATATTGGGGCATGATCTGATATGAATCTGTTATGATATTGAGTGGACCTAACCATTTTTAACAAATTTGAATCTATAATAAAAAAATCAATTCTAGAATAAGACTTATGCACTGATGAGTAAAAAGAATATTCTCGAGCTGATGGGTTTAAATGCCGCCATATATCTACCATGTTGAGATTCCTCAAATAAGTGTGTAAAGTTGCTGCAGATTTACTCGTTATGCTACGGTTTGGCTGTACATCTTTAACCGGATCAATGACACAGTTAAAATCTCCCCCAACAATCAGATTACATAATGCATAGTGTGGTATTTTGTCGAACACTTTTTAAAAAAAAAACGGGTCATCGTAATTAGGACCATACAGGTTGACTAGTGTAATAGGAACTGAATTTATTTCACCACAGACAATTATATATCTGCCGTTATTATCAGATACCGTCTGCTTATGTATAAATGGTACTTGTTTCTTTACTATGATCGCAACTCCTCTTGATTTAGTAGAAAAATTTGACTGATATATTTGAGCTGCCCATCCTGGATTAAGGAGCGCTTTTGCTGTTTGTTTTATGTGTGTCTCTTGTAGAAATATAATTTCAGCGTGTAACTTATTAAGATGCATATACACCTTGCGTCTTTTCACTGGGTGATTCATACCTCTCACATTCCAACTCAGAAGCCTCACTGTGCCTTCTCCATGTGTTTGACCTATTCTATTCATATCTGAGTAACTCTATGAAATGAAAAAATATTTCCTGACATCTGACGAGAATTTAATTCACACAAGCCTTTCAACCAAACTATAAACATACCCCTTTCCCAAGAACAGCGATCAGAACACGCGAATACAAACAAAAGAAATATTATTCCCCCCCACCCTCTCCCGCAACTAAAATGACTTAGCTCCACGTTACTACCGGATCACTCACCACCGACGCAACGTAATCCTCCGTGTCCTCACCCACAAAGAACTGTCTTTCCTCCAATGAAGTGTACCAAACATAAATAAACTGTTTAATAAACCTCATATTTGTCCAAATTGTCCAGTTTTTTCAAACCTTAAATTGTTGCTTAAGTCCGCTTTAGGATGTTTCTTCCACAGGCCAATTGTCCACGACTCGTGACAAGTAGGTTCCAGCCTCCTCAGGTGTGTCAAAAGTTTTAGTTTCACCCTCCTTTGCGGTCACGATTAGTGTAGATGGAAACCGAAAGCCGTACCTGATTCCAAGATTCTTACATTTTTTCTTTATTTCAGCAAATCGAGATCTCTGCTTTAACACGTCAGATGTCAGATCTGGAAAAATGTGTACCCTTTTTCCTTTATATTCCAGAGATTTCTCTCTGGCCAGCTTCAAGATTAACTCCTTCGTTTGGTAATGATGTAGTCTGACGACAAACGCCCTCGGACGATCATCTCTCGGTCTCTGCAGGGCCCTGTGCGCGCGATCAATCTGGATAGGTTTGGTGAAGTTTTCCGCACCCAGCAGATTTGGGAGTAGTTCCGTTAAAAACTCCGTAGGTCTGCCATTTTCTTCCTTCTCTGCAACACCAATCAGACGAATATTATTGCGTCTGGAACGAGACTCAAGATCGTTGCATTTATCTCGGAGTCTCTTACACTCTTCCATTATTTCAGCGTACTGTTTCTCGACGCATGTCAGGCGGGTTTCATGACTCATGGTAGCCTCTTCAATTGACGTAACTCTTTCTGCCGTGGTCGTCAATGTGGATCGTAACTCTGTTAATGTTTGCGTGAACATGTCAAATTTTTGGCTAAATGAAGTGTTTAAAGCTGTTATGGCATCCATGATGTCTTGAGTGGTAGGAGAAGTTGAGCTACCATTAGCGCCGGTTAGTTTCGGCTCCCCCACGGTGTTGTTCGAGGCCTTGTTCTGTTCGTCGCCCTCTTCGTGATGTCTGCCGTCTTTTTTTAAATGTTTTGGCATTGCTGTGGTTTTGTGGATTCTCTACTTGCTATTAAACAACTTTAAGGATTAAAATAATTGTTTGAGATTCATTTATTGCAAAATTAATTGGAGGGTTAACGGAGCTTAGACGAGAGCGGCTTTCTCCATGCGAGCCGGAACCGGAAGCCCGTCCAACATTTTTTTAAAACATTTTTGAACAAGATCGCAAAGCTGCGTGCATAGGATTGTGGGTGATTTGAGAGCGCGAAGAGCTACACATATGCATCCTTTCCTGTGTATGGGATATTTTTCGAACGAAGGACTCTGTCCTTGTTTGAAATTCTGAGGATCCTCGACATTGGAACAGTCCTTCGACGGATGTCGATGACGTAGCATCCTCGAAATTCTGGCTTCCGAGGATCCTTCCTTGACATTGAGAAACGCCTAGTGGGCGTGTTTTTTTTAATTTTTTTATTGGGACCTGATTGGATCTAGAAAAGTAGGCGTTTCATTCAGAAATGGAGGCAGATCTGAACGCAAGTTTACAGTCGATTGTTGAGGATTACTCGCCGCCTGATACACCACCAGCAGTCCCCTTCAATCCAGAAATTAGTTTGGAGCAGGAGGAGGAGGAAGATGGAGAACACACGGAGGATCATTTTGTCCCGGGAATCAGGCCCTATATGTTTGAGCCGTTACATGCAGACGGTCCCAACAGTCACCTGGACGTGGCGGCTCAGGAGCAAGTTCACCCTCGAGAGCATCTTGATGTGTCACAATGGTAAGACTAATTTTAATTATAAAACTATTGTCATTACTGGAACTTGTTCATTAATCGACGTTTCACTGTGTTTTCATAAGGTTTTGAATCTATTCAATAAATTGTCTACTGTCTAAATCTATAATTGACAGATAACGCAACTTACCCTAATTAACCAGCAACTTTTATTTATCATGTTAAACTGTACTATGCTTCTCATTCAGGTGCTCCTGTGGCTACTGTCAGCACATGGACACTGGTCCTGAAAGACTGTGTTGTAGAGAGGTTAGGCAGGTTTGTGACAGAAGTGCCGAGAATGGGTATCATGTCATTAGCCAGCCTATAAATGACACAACAGCAGAGTAGGAGAGAAGATAGCACTCTATGACTGCAAATAAACTTAACATTTGTTAGACAGTGCCTATGTGTTATTACATTAATTAACATTTATACTATAGAATAAATTACTAATACTACAGGGTAAAATACTAAAACTACTTAAATGTTACAGTTAATTTTTTTTATATATATATATACAGGTTGTGGACAAATGTGCAGAAGCAGAACTGCAACCTGGATGCATGACTCAACACCCAGGTTTTGAAGCCGTCTGCTTGAACCCATGGGTTCTTCAACTTGAATATGCATCCATGGTTCAGTATTATGGTGACTACGACCAAGATGTTTTTACTATTGAAGAGTAAGTGCATAGTCATATCTACAAAAGTTTCTGTCCTGCATTAAATGCATTATTAATCTACAGTTACTAATGTTTTTTTTAGGCGATATCATCATACTGCCTACAGGACCTTCGTCAGATGGTGTTGGGGCTACTTGGGAAGAAAAATATGTGTTGTCCTCCCATCATGTGTAGTTGTGAAAATAAGATCTACATTCCCATCAGAGATCCAAAAATAATAAAATAATAAAATGTAATATGTATGTAATACTAAATTTAATAAATAATGACAAATGACTAATACCACTTGATTATTCATTTACTACATTTTGAAGATAACTTTTTACACCAAAATGACACTGACACATACACACTATCAATCTATCTAAAACGGCTCCTGCTCCATCTGAGAAAAACGTGACCAGGGTCTGGCTCCAGATTCCTGCAGGTCGGGCCTGTCGAAGGCAGCACACAAATGGTCTGGAACCTTCAGCTCATTAATCAGCTCCTGGTATGGGCCAGGGTTGAAGACCACCTCCTCAAACAGCAGTCTTAGCATAGTCTCCACATAGTCTATAATGAGAAAAATACAATGAGCATGCCAATGAACTGACTAAAAGGTCAGTTCACCAAAACATTAAAATTCTCTGAATAATTTGATGTGTGTGAGTAATTAATAACAAAATTTTGTATACTTACTGTAGGTTGGTGCTGTTTTTACGTAGTGAATGGAATGTTCCCCTTTTTTGTATTTAGGCCATTTCACTCTTACTGACGGTTCACGATTTGCATTTTCATTATAGTGAAACGCAGCTAGGAGCAACCTACATAGTTAAAAACGATAAAGGATAAAATTGGTAAGAGGGGCTTAATTAAAGTTTGATTAATTATGTGAATGAATTAAATATTTAGCAATATAGCACAGTGTTACAGATGCACACATAGCATTATTCATGAAATAAAATGACATAAACTGTCAGACCTGTTCAACATTCCCAGAAAAGAGAATGCCACATTTTTCGGAGCGAACTTTAAAATCAGGCTATGAAAGCCTTCGACTGAGGAGGGCTGACGATGACGGCTCAGTTTTCCCACATCCTTGAGGAGCCGCTGGTGCAACATCAAGTCACAGAAGCGTTCACAAGCTTTAGTGCCTATTAAAGACAGTAATTCATTATTAAAGAGTTAATTCACCCAAAAATGAAAATTCTGTCATTTATTACTTATCCTCATGTTGTTCCACACCCGTAAGACTTTCATTAATCTTCGGAACACAAATTAAGATATTTATTATATCTCTTTTTTAGTAGTACGTCATGTAAAATGTACATGTATATGAAACATTTCTAAATAAAATTCATTATCAAATTGAGATTAGAATTGAGTTCCTATTAACAAGAGCTTGTTAATAGGAATAGAATATTTATCCACCCAGCATTTGTTATTTTTTATGGGTGTTATAAAACAATCATGTAGCATTACAAATGAATAAAATCCTTACTTGGTGTCAACCAAGCTCGCATCTCGAGAGGTGGGTGGGTGCAGACTGGGAATAAGTCGCTATTATGATGGTGCACATTTTGCATGTGGTAAGTCACAGACTTCCACTTTTCCACAGCCTCTTGACCTGTCTTGGAGGTGGATGCGCACCAGTAGAGGTGATTTATGATGCTTTTCCTCCAAGCCAGAACCGCCCCAACTGCGCTCTTTCCCAAGTGCATCAATCTTCTTGGCGAGACCTTAAGCAGCGATTACAGAAAACAGAATAGAATTAATTAAAATATGACACTTTTCTCATAATGTAGCTTATGGTGCTTTTCCACTGCGTGGTTCGGCTCTATTCTCTGTGACCAATCAGTGGTCTGCATTGTTTACACATTTATTACAGTATGGCACGCTTGGAACTTCCAATGAGGTACTATTTAAGCGAGCTGTAATGCACCAACCCATAACCATGCAGTGGAAAGCACCAAAATAATGTGAGCCATCCAACACAGGATAATGCAGTGGAAAAGCACTTTTGTCATTTGAGGCACAAATTGTGATATTACGTTTGTATTGTCTATATGTGATTAATCTGAAATGCTTGCAAAAAGTTACCCTTAGAGACATGCCAAGTATCGTAATAATGCTGGATCTCAGGTCGCTGCTCCCTCAGGTATTTCTGTATAGAAGGATGGCGATCTGTGACGATTGCACCAACCCTTAACCCTGCTGATTCCAGGAACTGGAGGCTTCTCAAAAAACCTTCACGTTCCATGCGAGGACTTCCACCGACTTCATTACTCTGAGAGAGGAAAGAAATCTCAATTGAGCACAATCTTTTTGAATTTTGATAGTTATCAAAGTGTTGCTTTGTTTGTATACACACAATCATTGTGAAAACGACATACACTACAATGCCATTATTGCTTATTTGTTGTAGTGCAATAGTACATTCGCATTTTCACCTGGATTAACTGAATGTCCACCACCTTGTTATCATCCAGGTTCATCATTGTATAGCTTCCATATTTGGCACAGTGTCCTTCAGGGTGAATCAGAGTAGAAAAGAAAAATGTGTAGGAAGTTAATTTTTTTTTATTGAGCAAGATTGTCAAATTGAACAAAAATTAAATCCAATCTCTCTCTACAGTGTATTACAAAACGAACAACTGTTCATAGCTCTAGACATTTCTGTATGCTTATACTGTGTTTGGAATGAGCAGATGAAACTTAATGTCATTATTTTCCCCTTCAAAACAAACCTGGTGAATCAGCCCTCATGTCACCACCCAGGACAACGGCCTTTCCTGAAAGCCTCGCCTTCTCCAACATTGTGTTTTGCTCAGTCCTCCACTGCCAGTAGATTGTTGGATGAAGAAAGGCCTTTTGATGATTATAAAAGGTCCTAGGACAAATACATTCCACACCGAGAGCTGACAGTACCTGTAAGATATCACATGATATAAGCAGAAAAAAATCTTCCACAAAGACCTATTCATACAATTTATTTAATTAAAACACAAACCTTGTGAATCTGTATGCATGATGCACCATTGAAGGCTACTGCTGCAGACAAGTGCAAATTCCCAGCTGGTGTATTCTGTATGTGTGGCTGGCTGTTCCACTGCATTTTGTGCAGGCAGTGTGAACAGACCTATGTGATATTAAAGCAATAAAAGGAATATGAACAATATCCAATATGGCTAAAATAAAACCTGACCTAGTTACTATGTTACTCGTTTTTATAACATGTCTAGTATATATATAATAAGTTTTACTGATAACCTGTGGATACATTGATGTAAAAAAATAACCTCTACCACATATAGACTTCCTTTTCATTGCCCTCATGAGAGATATCAGGCTCATAGGTGACATCTGAACAGTGTTTCGAGGTGCATGTTGAGCTCTCATCTAATGCAGTGTCTTCCATGCGTGGCCTTTTAATAGGTGTGGAAGTGAGATGTGGAGGTTCAATACCTATGCCAACACTCACACCAACAGAGTGGCCTAAAGGCTTCACTTGAACAGCTGAAATTTTCAACACACATTTGACAAACAAACCCATGAAACACAACACAAGAAGACTATTACCAGCTAATACGATAAACATAGCTAGTAGCCTGTAACTTTACCTTTACTCCGTCGTTTCGACTTTTGGGTTTCTGTTTGAATTGACACACTGTTCAAAGATGGAGCATCACATTGACAGGCCACATCTCTTGTAAGGGGCTGTGTAAAAGAAAATGCATTGCAGTATGATATGGGCACAAGGCCAAAACAGATGATTATGCAGGGCTGACAATTTTTGAGTTCAACTTCGAGAATTACAATTAAATTCATAAGCTTGACATTTATATTCCTCTTGATATCAATATCGTTTCATTTGGATATACAGTTTTTCTCAAGGGAAAAACAATCTCAAATATTTTTGCGAACTCTACAGGGAAATTTCTCAGTAGGTACATTATTATTAAATGTCAAAATTGGTTGTTGGTGCGCGCGCCAAAATATTTTTTTTAGTTGATTATGGATAATATGACAAAGTTATGTTGGCAGCCCTGTATGATATTCAGTGTTTGAAGTGCTTGACGCTAGTTCCACTTACCGTCAAACTTTGTGAGTTACCGACGGTGTACAGAGATGGGACAGCCGTATCTGTTAAAGACAGATATTTAACAAACCCCATTTCGTGCTGTGTCCAGTTTGTGAAGCATCCATGAGTCAGGGCCGCGTTATCCTAATGGGCAACATGGGCTGCAGCCCAGGGCCCCGAACAATGGGGGGGGGCCCCGAGACAATCCTCTTTTGCGTTTTATAACGCATCGTTGTCACACCCGAATCAAGAGTCACAGGCGCAGCGGACACACACGCAGGAATACAACCAGGACAGTGGAGTAGCGTCTAGGTATGCACGTGCATGTGGGCCTGGGTGGATTGGTTCCCCCGCTATTACGGGCTTAACACCAAGGTATACTATACTGTGTTCGCATCGCATAATTTTGGTCATCAGGAGAGTTCGCGGACGTCCGCTCTCCCCGTCCGCGTGCAGCCCAATTTTTGTGATGGCACGGACCGTGTGTGTACTGTACACCAGCCCATGCGAAAGTGAATTGAGTGCTTGAAAACAAAACAAGTCCACTTGATAGTGCGCAGTGCACACGCCGAACGCATCTTTCCGCAGCCAAATACTTTTAAAGGCTCGCACGCGCGTCTATGCGTGAGACAGAAGGCGTGTGCATGTTCATAAAAATTAAGTATAATAGAAATAATGTTGTCAATACCTTGCTAAAGCCTATCTATGTAAAATGTTACTACTAAAATCATTAAGAAGCTGAATAAATGGACAAAGAATTTTTTACCATGTCTTAACGATGATCTATTGCATTTGACCATCATTTTTAAAGTGGGTTTCTGAAACTTATGCATGCTGTAATGTAAGTAGTACAGAATTGTAAATTAATCATATTGGTTTTCAGAGGTGTCAAGTAACGAAGTACAAATACTTCGTTACCTTACTTAAGTAGAAATTTCGGGTATCTATACTTTACTGGAGTAATTATTTTTCAGACGACTTTTTACTTCTACTCCTTACATTTTTACTCAATTATCTGTACTTTCTACTCCTTACATTTTAAAAATAGCCTCGTTACTCCTATTTAATTTCGGCTTGTTTTCATTCCGGCTTGAAAAAAAAACAACTATCCAGATAAATCGCGCCATCCGGATAGAGTGAATTTGATTGTGGTTGGATGAGAAGTATAAACATTTACCATTCTGACACCCTATTGGTTTGTACGCGATCCATCACACCTGCACGTCACAGATCACGTCACACTCCAGCAAGGTGGACAGTGTTGGGAGTCGTTACTCAAAAAAGATTATTTCTTAAAAGTTATTATTTATCCACTACTGGCTCATTTAGGCTATCAAACGGGTGGTTTCTCTTCGTCCTCTGCAAATTAAGCTAGGTAGTTCGGTAGAGAGACGTTTGAATAAATTAGCGTATACACCGGTTTTTAAACTTTTTTTTTTTTTTTTTTTAGCGCGACCCTTTTTATTTATGTGACCCATAGTCATATACAACCATGTAGCTAAACAAGCCAGTTTATTTAACAAGCGAGTTTATTTAAAACGAAACTGAAAGTAAACCTGCGTTGCTCTCATGGTGTTACACCTCTCTCTTTCGGTGAAGTGGAGCAGTGCTCTTGCTGAATGGCACGGATTGCACTACGGACTATTGTACCTTTTATATATATATATATATATATATATATATATATATATATATATAAACCCAACCCTAACTGTATTTTATTTTTATAACGAACAAGCTGCGATGTCACGTTTCCAGTGCTTTGTTGTGTGCGCGTGAGGCGCGGGCGCGATCAAACAGCTGTCTTTGCCTCATCGTCATGGCAGCGGTTCGTGGCCAGGTCAGATTACGTCAGGCCCTGCGTTCCATTCGGAAGGGCTCATCCCTATGCCCTAATCCCTATAAAAGTGTTTACCCTCCGGAGTGAGAGCTTCGAAGGGATGAAGGGTGTAGGGGTCAAATTATTCCTTTTTTGGAACGCACTTCTGCGTCATCTTAACAAGGAAATCGAGGAGGATAAATTGCGCAAGCTGCGCCCTTTATTTAACGTTAGTTTATTTATTTATTTTTGGTTTATCGCACCATAATGTATCTTGTGTATATGTATTTGAAACATTTGAATGGACTGATAAAGGGAGCTGTAAAGTATTTTTGTTGAAGCACAATGTTGTTTTGACCATAATAATGTACTAAATCTAACTTGTAGAAATATTACAGTAGTATAGAAAAATACTATACATACATTTATAGGTAAAATCGAACTCCGAGCCTCCTGTACCCATTCTGTGACGTCAAACAACTTCCCTGTGCAAAGGATCATGGGGTCCCGAAGTGTCCATCAGTTGTATCCTTCGAAATCCTTCATTCCGAAGGGCCCTTTAAAGTGGCCAGTTTTGAGCACTTCGGTTTGGAACAACCCTTCAATATTGGCGGCCAAGATTGTTTTCACTCCGAAGTGCTCTTCAGAGGGCGATATATGCCGTTTGGAACGCACCGAGAGTTTGTTGCCGTTTGTTGGATGCTCAGACGACCAAACAAACGCCGATTAAACATGTTCAGTCTGGTAAAAATAGACTCCGACCAACGCCAACAGGGTTATCACACCTATCCAACAAACTCCAACAGACGAGTGCGGTGTGAACTGAAACAGCTGAAAACTACCCGCATTTGGCAGGTTGGCGGGTGTTAATGTCAAGCCCTGATTGTTACTAAGCCTGCCCTGGGTACACCAAAACTACCTGCATTTTTCTTGTCCGTTGCCCTCACAGATTCCTGCAGTTAAGTTTGGATGTACATTTACATTCCAATAAAGGTTATTGATGACATTTTGAGGAGGTGGATTGCACAATAGACCCCTGTGGCACGGCCTAAGCTTTTGTCCTTAATGGCATTTTTTTTCCTTACATTACTTTTACTTTTATACTTTAAGTAGTTTTGAAACCAGTACTTTTACACTTTTACTTGAGTAAAAAGCTTGAGTTGATACTTCAACTTCTACAGAAGTATTTTTAAACCCTAGTATCTATACTTCTACTTGAGTATTGAATGTGAATACTTTTGACACCACTGTTGGTTTTCTGAAAGAAAAAAAAAAACGGCTACGTTTGCACATTTTAAGATACTGCACAAGATGTGAATATATAACTTGTACACTCGTTGGGTGGATACTTTTTATTCAGCTAAATAAAATGCACATAAAACATGATAGAAACATATTTAGAGAAGAAACTAATAGTAACATTTATTAGGAATAAAACATGCATTAAAAAGTCTAATAATCTTCGGACACATCGCATCTGAAATGATGCTATGACCATTCTGAAACTCCAAAGCCAGAGTCGAATCGGTCGAATTTAAACTTGGACTTGTTAAAAAGCCTTTTTTAAATTTTATTTATTTATTTATTTTTTACATTTTATAGATCAGCAATGCAAAGTCATAATGATTAGTGCTGTTGTTGTCAATCCTAGAAATGTTTTTACCACTTTTGTCTGCATGTTTTAAACTGATAATATCTTATTCATATTAAAATCTTGGAACTCATTCGCATAAGATGCGCGATTATGGATGTCGAGGGGGAGGGGGGCCTTTGTGTTCGTTAGCCCAGGGCCCCGCGAAGGCTTAATGCGGCACTGCCATGAGTAAAGTCCTTCGAGCACAATTCGTGACCGTTCTGAAATCCCTCCTTCCTCGAAATGCAAAAACTCAAGCCATCGGGACCGCAAAGAGGGAATTTTGGGGAATGGGAAGAGTGTTTCAGGAGAGCCACAACCTAAAACGCACCTCCTAGCCATCTCTTTCACGCGCTGTCAATACTCACAGGCAGCTGTCTGTCTGTCAGTTGGATGGGCGTGATTAAGGATCTTAAGCCGAAACCTAAGCCGCCAAACTGACGTCATCAGAGAAGGGGCACTGTTGCAGAGGGAAGGATCATTTTCAGATTTTGATTAAATATTAGGAAGCCAAACTATTTTTGTGTGTGGATTGACTTGCACGGATGAATTGTTCACCCCAAAACTAGCAATTTAGGCTAAGAAAATAAATAAGGTCAATTTTGATTTCATGTGTACTTTAATTACAAATAATTTGTAATGGATTATGTATAGAAGTGGATCATGGTTTCTGTGCTGATGAAGACTAATTTATTCACTTTACAACTGTAAAACTTTGTTTGCACATCACTGCCTGTGTGTTTGGATGGCTTTAGATGCAAAACTAAATTGTCTGATTCGGGCTCAATTTGAAACGCCAATATTGACGCAATTATTTACATTTCCACCGAAGCACATGCAACTATTGCCCGTAATGGTAAGGGGTGTGGTGTTTCCGGACAACCTGCACTAGGTGGTTCAGCGAATCACAATACACTGGACCAGCTAACCAGTCTGAGCCCATTGCTTATTTCAGAGGGAGTGGTATCATAGAACGAGGAAGTCAACTGGCTGTTCAAATGACAATGGTGACAGCAGTGTAGAATAAAGGTAAAATATATGAAAAATACTGTGTTTTTTTTTTTTTTTTTTTTTTAAAGAAGCATTAAGACATGTTAAAGGGGTTGGTTCACCCAAAAATTAAAATAATGTCATTTATTACTCACCCTCATGTCGTTCTACACCCATGATCTATTTCAAAACACTGCTTCATGAAGCTTCGGAGCTTTACGAATCGAATCAGTGATTCGGATCGCGTATCAAACTTCAGAAATCACGTGACTTTGGCGCTCCGAATCACTGATTCAATTTGTAAAGCTTCGAAGCTTCATGAAGCAGTGTTTTGAAATAGATATTGTTAAAAAACTCGTTAGTTGTTTTGGCGCACAAAAAGTATTCTCGTCACTTTATCATATTAAAGTTGAACCATTGAACTTGAATTGATTTAAATATGTTTTTAGTACCTTTATGGATCTTCAGAGTTTCAGTGGCTTTGGTCACTGAGCCATCAGATTTCATCAACAATATCTCAATTTGTGTTCTGAAGATGAACGAAGGTCTTAACGGGTGTAGAATGACATGAGAGTGAGTAATAAATGACATTTATTTTAATTTTTGGGTGAACTAACCCTTTAAACTGTGCCCCATAAACACAATCAAGCCTAGAAAAAAGCCAGTGAACCGCCCCTTTAAGAAAAGTGATTATTCTTTATTTTTAAAACATACCTGTTTCAATGTTTAGACTTTTAGGAGATTAGAGAACATATTTGGTTACACTATATGTAAAGACGCACGGTTCTTCATCCTAGGTCTGGTATGCAATAACTTGACACTTGCACTAGGGGACAGAGCTCTTGCTCAGAAGTTGATTTTTATTGGCCGAAGATTAATGTTGGGCAAGCTGATTGGAAAATGTAAGCTAGCAGTTACTCTACATTAAATAAAGCTTTACTACACTGAAGCTACCCCCTGGGAAATGTAGCAAGCTAAGCTGCAGCAACATGGCAAATATAGTTTACTACATATAAGCTATTTTTTAAAATGTAATTTTTATATTGAACCAACTTCATTCCAAGTCAATGCTATCTCAGTGATCGATAAAACTGTCAGTCAAACAGATAGGCATAATTGTTCAGTTCAGTTGTTTATTTAAGAACTGTTTCAAACCAATTTGGCAACAAACAAAAAACATGTGATCCACATAATAACAAAACCAGGTGTAGAGAGTGTAAGTATGTTCCTCTATATGTGTCTTTATGAGTACGCACCTGTGTTTGCATGGGTATGCTCAATTTAGACTTGGCACAGGGCCTAAAACTTTTTGCCACACCTGCCAACGGCCGGTGACTTAAGAAAATTTACCGGACAGAACTATTTTTTACCAGCTGTGAAACAAAAACAGGCAGTAATGACATTAATATTTTAGACACTAGTGAAAATTTACAATCCTCTATTCCAATTTCAATACTGCAGCTAAAACTACTATCTTAATAATATCATTTTAATAGCAAGTAAATGGTCAGGTAATAAAATATGAACAAATAATCAAATTGCAAGCAAAAGCAAAAATAAATGCAATGCACCAAAGGTACAAATTAAATGAGCAGTGCTTTTCAGGCAGGTCTAACAGTAGTTTTCAGGTACACAAATTAGAAGGGCTAATCAAATAAATAACACTGCATAGTCTTCATATACCTTTTAAAGTTTAAGAGCACTGAGTGTTTTTTTTTTTTTTCATTTGTTTGGTTAACATTAAAAATGCAGACAGCACAGCAACATGATTATTAGGATGCTGTCACTTTAAGAGCCAATGCACACATGGATCATGCATTTTCTTTTTCTAATGAAGACATAATGACTATGTTTACTAGGATACTTGCCGGGACGGACATTTTTTTTTTTTGTTGGACAGTTTATGTGTGAATTTGTCCATTCAAGCACAGGAGGGCATGAAAGACAGCTCAATTTAATATTTGCACGCTGTCTGAGACGCGGCTTTCAGGCCATGCGCTTTTCAGATGTTGAACTTCCCACACAGCGTGTGAATATTGAATTCCCTGACACGTGTTCTAGAGCTTGATTATTTACAGTGGATAGGCTTAACCCTCTGGAGTCTGAGGCTGATTTGGACCCTGGAGAAGTTTTGACATGCCCTGACATTTGTGCTTTTTTCAGTTGTTCATAAACATATTAATGGAAAAGGTATCATTACACTGTATTCAGCACAAACTAGGCTACAATAATATGTGAGGAACATGTATGTACATGTTTGTATTTTTGAAGGAATAATGTTTATGCGTGGTTATTGAAAAAACAAAAAACTTAAGTCACTGAAATGAGGCAAAAAAAAAATTATTAAATCTGTGTTCACAATACTTCTGGTATTGGAGGTTGTAGACTAGAGTTTTTGCTTCAAAATGATGTAAAAAATTATCCTACCTAATCCTTCATATAAAACAATATACTGATTTAAATTTTGTAAGACACTTTAAGAAACACGGTATGAGTGGAGGCGTGAATCATCATGAATAATGGGTCATTTACACCTGAGAAGACAAAAGAATTGCATAATAATGACCTGAAATGACTTGCATAATAATGAGCTCTTTCAGTCAGGTAGGCTGTGAAAAACCTTCTGTGATCATGTGGTGTATATCAAATATACAGAAAAAACAGCAATACTGTGAAATATTATTACAATTTAAAATATACTTATAATATAATATAATGTATTTCTGTGATGCAAAGCGTCTGAACATTCATGTAACCTCTATGGCATTTCATATATGCTTTTAGTTTAAAAGCATGCACATTTGGAGAAATATTGATGGATTCTCATATGTTTGTCAATTTTCTATACAGAGGAGTAATATTTATTCAAAATGTATTGTCATTACTATGAGTGCTGGATACTGTGTTTTCAATTCATACTTGCAGCCGGAGGGCGCTCTGTACACATTTAGTCCACAAATGCCTCCTAAAGAAGAACAGGCCATGTGACAGTCCAGGAACTAACGGAGGCTTCCAGAGATCGCTATAATCATGGCTACAACATGCAGATAAACACTTTTCAAGACAATAAATACACGATTGAGACGATGCATACAAGTATTGACTCAGAATTTGCGTCTGAATAGCGCTCACTCCGTGGCTGAATTAGCGGATAATGAGCTGAATCACGCCGTTTCTCTTTTCATTCAGATTACATAAACAGAGTTTTTGTTTTCGATTTGACTTACATGATCTAAAACCTGACATTTCAACGTTTTTTTAGACATAAGTGTCTTTTTTTTTGTGATTAGTATTCACTAAGTTACAGTTCATTTTCTGAGAACTATCAGATTGGACTTCGTTCAGAGGGAGACGACAGATCACGCATCATGTTAGTTTTCTTTATTTTACAAAAAGCACAACATTGTGTTTTTACTCTGAGTGTACACAAATAAAAGAAGACATTCTATAGTTTCAATTGATATATTAATTATGTCTCTATGACAAAAAATGACGGAGTATTTTAAGTCTGTTTTGATGCAATGTGAAAAAAAATCCTGCAAAACACGCATGCACGTTTCCTGACTACAGAGTGTTAAACTTTTGTGATGATGTAGCACTGACCAACTATACAGAGCATTGTTCATGTTCATGTTCTCACAACATTGCATTGTCAGAATTCATAAAATTGTTACTGGCCATCTGGAGACTGACAGTTTCATATACTCGCCAACACCGATCTTTATGTGCACTTGGCGAGTGTTCATTTTAGGCCCTGCTTGGGCACATTTGCAGGACAAACTGTAAGTTAATTTAAAATCCAACTCGCCTCAGCACAGTAGCAAACCCAACTGCCGTAAAACACGAGGAAGTACTTCTGTCGGCTACACAGGTCTGTGTATGGTGGTGGCATCACTTACTGATCCAGAATCAGTGATCCTTAGCAGTTGTATTTCTGTTTTAAGCTTCAGAAATACTTGGGAAAATGTAGCTTGTGTGGAAGCTACAGCATTACTTGGTCAACAAAAGAGCTTTTGCTACTGATAAGCTATTTGGTAGGGCTAGTTATTGATTTTTGATTTCATTAGATAGAAAAGAAACAGGGCCGTACGCAGGGTTTCATTCCATTTACCAAGATCACAAAACATAGTTTGCTAGGGAGGTTGGGGGATTTAGGTTTCCTTGGTGTACATATTTACATAACTGTGGTGTACACAGTTCTGAGGCAGCTTTAATCGCATGTTTGGTAATATTATGACTTCATTTACAACAGAATAACGACGGTGCATGCCCGTAGTTTCTTTTGCGCTTTAGTTAAGAATAATAAAGTAATATGCAGTGCACGCCGCCGCACGTAGCCTGACAACATCTCATCTGACCGCAGTTCACTGTTGTTCAACTGAAGGTCCCCCGTCCTCACCGCGCTCGTTTGACTTGCGACTGAAGCGAGTTGGAATGCAGGTCTGAAAAGTGTCCTGTTTGTTGTGGTCGTAAAGAGACATTTCTTTATAAACACAGCGTTTTACTTGTCAATGTTTTAAAAAATATTTTTATTTTTGGTATTTTATATGCTCTGTTTGTGGTGTGTGGAGTAGCATCACCCGGGGGATATTTTATAAATAATTCAGCAGAGGCAGGGATACATAGACCAGAAGGGGGGAAATCCCCCCCCCCCCATCCCCCCTACCAATCGCACCCTAGACAGATAGATAGATAGGCTCTGTGCTTTGAGAGGGGATTGACATATGAGCAGTACAGAGCCCATCTTGTCTCATATCATGATTTTCCCCAATATTCCAAATCTTGTCACCATTTGAAAATTGTCAGAAAAGCAAACTGTATCTTCCGCAAAAGATGTTGCGCTGCCAGGAGAAGCAAAACTGAATTCTGGCGTGTGGGAAATACGAACTGACATGCTGAAGAATAGGAAAAACCAGAATGGCCTAACTTTTTATAGCCTAAGCTATAACAAATAATAATAATAATAATAAATAATTAATAATTCCGTTTCTACGACTAATTAATTTCCTCGTCCCTCCTTAATTTAAAATAGTAATCTGTTTACGTGTCTGTAATTTCAGTAAAATAAGATAATTTATTAGTTGCTGGAACAAATTATTAATTCGTGGCCATGATCTATCTTACCCTGCGAAAATATAAGGTGAGACGGTAATGATTTGGGGAAAAGAATCAAGAGATTGCATATCCAGAGGAATACCTCACGAAATAATGGATAGGGATAAGTGTCTTTGACTGTGACCCATTAACACAGTCTGTTATATATTGTACAATGCGATATACATGTGCTAATACTGTCAAATAAACACAAGTCTTACAAAACACAGCCAGTTATGTCTAATTAAAGGGTTAGTTCACCCAAAAATGAAAATTCTGTCATTTATTACTCACCCTCATGATTCATTGTGCTCCGATGCTTCCTGAAGCAGTGTTTTGAAATCGGCCATCACTAAATAAGTCGTTATTTTGTTTTTTTTGCCACACCAAAAATATTCTCGTGGCTTTATAATATTAATATTGAACCACTGTACTCACATGAACTGATTTAAATATGTTTTTAGTACATTAATGGATCTTGAGAGAGGAAATGCCATTGCTCCCTATGGAGGCCTCACTGAGCCATCGGATTTCAACTAAAATATCTTAATTTGTGTTCTGAAGATGAACGAAGGTCTTACAGGTGTGGAACGGCATGAGGGTGAGCAATAAATGACAGAATTTGTATTTTTGGGTGAACTAACCCTTTAAGTGACTGACGCACTCTGAAAATTGAACAGACAAATGCTGAATTAGAGACGGTAAAAGTGAGTGTGTCCAATATCATTGGTCTTAAAAAGTGGGTGGGTCTTGTCCCACCCACATACAATGGTTCCGATGCCCATGCTTGCAGCAACGCTACTGCCTAACACTGCCAAAGATGTATTTTACTTAATTGGATTAAAGAAAAACCACCATCAATTCACCAAAGGTTTTAAGAGATTTATGGTATACTTCTATTTGAAAGAATTGGCGCATCACTTTAAGGGAATGTCGATACTTTTTGATCCATCTGGGCTCCATTTTTGCCATCTTACCAGACTCAACTAAAGAAACTTTAGAGTTTGGTCAGACAGACATAACTTGGAAAATGCTGTTGTCATGCATGTACACTATCCTGGGCGTGGGTATGTATCTATTGTTTATTTATAGGTAAGTAAGTCACATTGGATCTAAATTATAAGCACTTTAAAATACAATCGGACAGAAGACTTCTCCGCGGTCTGTTCTGCCCCAGGAGGCAGACTTTGTTTTATAAAAATATAAGTCAAATTACATATTACAGTTAGTAACTCTAGCAGTACAAATATTCTACAAATACTCTATACATGTATTAAGTAAAGTATAAAAATCGAAAAGTTCCTCAAGGCAATATCAGCGGTGGTTCTGGTGCCGGAGAAGCTCTTCAAGTGGTCCCAAAGCAGCAACTAATGTCTCTGTCGTCGTCTCAGACATTTAATCAAGTGACCTCCCCAAATGAGGTCATCCAGACTGGAAACGCCCTTTATATAGTCTTTATATAGCCTCTCTCTTTTACCTCTTGTTCTTTTCCTCCAAACTCCACTCCTGCCTTCTGCGTCTTGTCTTGCAACTGGCCTATCATCGCTTGGTAAGGCATTTTCTTATATTTTTTTCCAATCTTATTAGTGCTCTTTCTAATACATGCTTCTTCCTCTCTACTCTATTTTCTTAATAAACCACATTTCTAATAAAAAAGCTTTAATAACAAACAGTGTCTTGTCTTTTTTATAATAAACTACATTCTCAATAAAACAACAGTAAAACAAGTGTGGTGTCTTACTTAATAAACCACTTTCTCAATGATACAAGTGTGGTTTCTCTTTTCTTAATAAAGCATATTCTTTACAAAATATGTTATACAACACATTGGTCTTTGACCTTGAATTCAACTCTGTACAGCCGCTTCTGCACACACATACTGTATAACTCGCCAATGCTCTCCAGCCTAAAGGCAAATTCACACCGCACAGACAAACGCCAGCAAACAAGTTGGCCGCTGGATTCAGAATTTTATGAAAAATAACTAATGTTCACACTGCCCCAACAGACACCAACAAACGCTAATTGAACATGTTCAATCAGGTGAAAACAAACCACAACCAACACCAACAGATGCCGCCAGGGGTAACACACTGATCAGACAAAACCCAACAAATGTGTTTGCTGCCATTTGTCTGTGCGGTGTGAATTGGCCTTAACACTCACAGTACCACTGGGTCAATTCTATAAGACATTATATGAATGTTATATTCATTGTATTATAAATACAATACCTATGTAACAGTAACATAATTGCCCATATGAGGCATTCATATAAGGATCCAGCCTTGAACTAACTTGGGACACAGAAACACTGATACTTACAGTCAAATGGGTTATCAGCTGACGTCATACCTACAGGTTCTGATTAACAGTACAGATCATTCTAGCAACGTAAGAAACTTTGGTGAGGGCGAATAATACCTTAATAACACATTCTGGATGGACTCTTCTCATCTAGGCCCCTGTTGAATTCTCCTGGAGACTATTCCTTTGGCATGGTCACATGCCTCTGAAAACAATTCGATGAAACGGGCGATATTTTCACTAGAACAAAACATGAAAACTACATCCACACAGAGCACAGATATAAACTTGTACTCGTGAATCAGTTATAGTTTAACATATCGTGGCAAATTACACTATAAATTCTAAAAAGATAAAGTACAAAGGAAGAAGAGGACAGTGTTTGAGAAGTGATAACCCAGTGTTCAGAGAATTGGCTATGCAAATCCCAGTAAAAGTAACAGCTTCTGAGACAAAGTATATGGCCATAAAATGCAGCCTCACACAAATGAAGATGCTATCTTTTGCTCTCACCTCTCCCATTGTTTTAGGGTGTGTAGACATTAAAATTCTGCACAAATTACTTGATTTACTTAATTATGAATGATGAACAAACAAAGTACTTGAAAAATATATTTGCTGTTGCATTTACTGAAACAGTAGTTCCCAGCATGCTATGCCTGTGACTTAATGGGGTGAATAAAAAATAAAGTATTAAGTAATAAAGTTGTAATAAAGTATTGTTTTATTTCTGGTTTCACAGACAATGCTTAAGCTAGTCCTAGACTAAAATGCATGTTTGAGCTGTTTTAACTGCAAAACGTCTCGGTTACGTATGTAACCCTCGTTCCCTGAAGGAGGGAACGGAGACGTACGTCAGTAGTGACCGACGAATTGGGATATCGCTAGAGAGACCCTATCAGCTTCGAGAAGACTAAAACAAGCCAATGAACATTGGCGTGCGATATTTGCATAACGCACCCCTCCCCATCCGGGGCATATAAAAGGGGGAGGAGATGCAATCGCACTCTGTTTTTCGCTGAGGAGACAACTGGTGTCCGCACAACAGCGAGGGTACAGAAACTGTGGCGACGGGACGTACGTCTCCGTTCCCTCCTTCAGGGAACGAGGGTTACATACGTAACCGAGACGTTCCCTTTCAGTCGGTCACGTTCGACGTACGTCAGTAGTGACCGACGAATTGGGATCCCAAATAAAACGCCACAGTTACGAACCCCTTCCAGTGCCCAGCGCAAGCTCAGCCGCCCGTCGCACCAATTGGGACGGTGAAGGGGGCGAGCTTACGCCGGGAAGTCTACTGCTGTTCCGATATACCCACTAAGTAAACTAGACTACACTGGGAAGCGAACCCGTAGGGGGGCGCTGCGGAGCCACTACCCACCCAGTGGGGAAGGAATTTACGTGGAACATATGGCCTGGCCCGAAGGGCAGAACGCATATGAGTCCCTGGGATGGCTCCACCTGAGTAGGGGGAGACTCATCTGGCAGGTGACAGCAGAAACTCTGCTAAGGGGAAGACACGGGCTCACCGTAGGGAGTAACCGTGGACAATACACATATGGAGTCACTCACCTAGAGGGATTGCAACATATGGAACCCAACCAACAGACAACATCGAAGATGGATGTTGGTCTGGCATCAGACACTCCGCAATGTCCGAGCCGAAAGGGGAGGCGGAGGAACTCGACAGGGTTCACCGATCGGGGAACACGACTGGAGTCAAAGATGCACGTATCCAGCCCAGAGGGCGGGAATGGCATTGCAAGCCGACACATAGAACAGGTTCAACGCGTCTACCGGCTCGTGGAAGCGAGTACACGGGAAGAAACCGGTTCCACACGTAAGCTATAAAACCTAGCAAACGTGTTTGGTGTCGCCCAGCCCGCAGCTCTACAGATATCTGTCAGCGAGGCGCCCTGAGCCAACGCCCAGGAAGAGGCCACTCCTCTGGTGGAGTGGGCTCTCAACCCGAACGGGCAAGGCACGCCCTGGGAATCATAAGCCAGGGCGATGGCATCCACAATCCAGTGGGCCATCCTCTGCTTGGAGACAGCCTTCCCTTTCTGCTGGCCTCCGTAACAGACAAAGAGCTGCTCTGAGGTCCTGAAGCTTCGAGTTCTATCCACGTAAACGCGCAGAGCGCGGACTGGACAGAGCAAAGCCAGGGCTGGGTCTGCCTCCTCCGAAGGCAGCGCTTGCAGGTTCACTACCTGATCTCTGAAGGGAGTGGTAGGAACCTTGGGCACATATCCAGGCCGGGGTCTCAAGATAACGTGAGAATCACCAGGCCCGAATTCCAGGCACGATTCGTCGACCGAAAATGCATGCAGGTCCCCTACCCTCTTGAGTGAGGCCAATGCAACCAGGAGGACGGTCTTAAGGGACAGTACTTTTAACTCGACTGATTGCAAGGGCTCGAAGGGATGACGCCGAAGGGATGAAAGAACTAAGGAGAGATCCCAAGAGGGTATGGAGGGGGGACGAGGCGGATTCAGTCTCCTCGCTCCCCTCAGGAACCTGACGACCAGATCGTGCTTCCCCAAGGACTTCCCATCAACTGCATCGTGATGTGCGGCAATGGCGGCAACATACACTTTGAGGGTGGAGGGAGACAGCCTTCGCTCCAGACCCTCCTGCAGGAAGGAAAGCACGGATCTGACCGAGCATGATCGGGGGTCTTCTCGGTGAGAAGAGCACCAGTCAACGAACAGGTTCCACTTCAACGCATAGAGACTCCTAGTGGAAGGAGCTCTTGCGGAAGTGATAGTGTCTACAACCGCTTGCGGGAGATCACTTAGAACCTCCGCATCCCGTCCAGGGACCACACGTGGAGGTTCCACAGGTCGGGACGCGGGTGCCACAGGGTGCCCCCTCTCTGAGTCAGAAGATCCTTCCTCAGAGGAATGGGCCAGGGAGGGGCTGTCGTGAGGAGCATCAGGTCCGAAAACCAAGTCCGGGTGGGCCAATAAGGGGCCACCAGCAAGACCTGCTCCCCATCCTCCCTGAGCTTGCACAAGAGTTGAGTAAGAAGGCTCACTGGGGGAAACGCATACTTGCGAAGACCCCGGGGCCAACTGTGTGCCAGTGCATCCGTGCCGAGGGTACCTGCGGTCAGGGAATAGAACCACTGGCACTGAGCATTCTCCTGGGAGGCAAACAGATCTATCTGAGCCTCGCCGAAGTAATGCCAAATCAGCTGGACCACCTGGGGATGGAGTCTCCATTCGCCCGCAAGTGGAGGCTGCCGTGAGAGCTCGTCGGCTGCACGGTTGAGCACACCCGGGACATGAATGGCACGAAGCGACCTCAGATGCTTCTGACCCCATAACAAGAGATGGCGGGCGAGTTGCGACATGCGGCGGGAGCGTAGACCACCTTGATGATTGATGTACGCTACGGTCGCGATGTTGTCTGAGCGGACTAGAACGTGCTTGCCTGACAACAGCTCCTTGAAGCGGCTCAGCGCAAGACGAACTGCCAGCAACTCGAGGCAATTGATATGCCAATGCAGCTGAGGCCCCGTCCAAAGACCTGAGGCTGCATGCCCGTTGTACGTGGCGCCCCACCCTGAGGTCGAGGCGTCTGTGTGAACCACAGCATGCCTGGACACCTGTTCGAGGGGAACTCCTGCCCGCAGGAACGAGGGGTCTGACCATCGAGTGAGGGCACGGCGGCAGCTCAGTGTCACAGAAACACGGAACGTGCCGCGTTGCCACGCCCATCTCGGACCCGGCCGTGGAGCCAGTGTTGGAGCGGCCTCATATGAAGCAATCCGAGCGGCGTGACTGCGGCTGCGGATGCCATATGCCCCAGGAGCCTCTGAAACATTTTCAGTGGGGCCGCTGTCCTGCACTTGAGCGCACTCAGGCAGTTCAACACCGACTGGACGCGCTCCTCTGTGAGTTGCGCAGTCAGGGCGACCGAGTCCAGTTCCATACCGAGATAAGAGATCCTCTGCCCGGGGGAGAGTTTGCTCTTGTCCCAGTTGACCCGAAGACCCAACCGGCTGAGGTGAGCCAACACCAGATCCCTGTGTTCGCACAACTGCTCCCGCGAACTGGCTAGAATAAGCCAGTCGTCGAGATAGTTGAGAATACGAACGCCTTGTTCCTTGAGGGGAACAATGGCCGCCTCCGCAACCTTCGTAAAGACGCGGGGAGACAGGGCCAGCCCGAAGGGCAGGACTTTGTACTGATATGCCCGACCCTCGAACGCAAACCGTAGGAAGGGTCTGTGACGAGGCAGAATCGAGACATGAAAGTAAGCGTCCTTCAGGTCTATTGCTGCGAACCAATCTTGGGGACGGATGCATTGAAAAATGCGTTTCTGCGTCAACATCTTGAACGGCAGCCTGTGAAGGGACCGATTCAGGACTCGCAGATCCAAGATTGGCCGTAACCCACCTCCTTTCTTCGGTACAATGAAGTAGGGACTGTAAAACCCTGACTTCATATCGGCTGGAGGGACCGGCTCGATTGCACCCTTCGCCAGGAGGACAGCAATCTCCGCCCGAAGAACAGGAGCACTGTCCAGTGACACCTGAGTGTAGTGGACACCTCTGAACACCGGGGGACGCCGGGCGAACTGAATCGCATAGCCGAGCCTGATAGTGCGGATGAGCCAGCGGGACGGGCTGGGAAGCGCTAACCAGGCTTCCAGACACCGAACGAGCGGGACCAAGGGCACCACAGGTGCACCGGAAGTGGGGCAGCGAGGCAGAATACTGGGACTCGACTCGGACAGCGCAGCGGCCCGAAGTGGAGTCAGATTCTGCGGGGTGACAGCACCGATGGGAGACAGTACACGTGGTACGGCCTGCACCATCGGGGCGCCCCCCACTGGCGAAATGAGAGGGGGCTGCGGACACCGAGGCAGAGCCCCGGGTCCTGACAACCGCGCCCTCTTGTGACCTGGAGGATGGAAGGGAAACAGCTCTTTCTGTGAAAAGGTGGGTACCGCTGGACTCCGGAGAGCCAGCGGCGGGACAGACACAACAAGTTTCTCCCGGCCCTCCCCCGGGAGTGGAGGGGCAGATGGAATCCCCCCCGAAGAGCTGCAACTTCCTCCTCCAGGTCGCCCGCTTCAGGATCGCGACTTCCTCGACCTCTTGCCACCTGGCTTGGCTTGAGCGGGCTGGGCGCCCCGGCCGGCGCCGGCTCCCTGCTGTTTGGCTGGTGGAGGCTGCTGCTTGGCCAACTTAGCAGGGGTGGAGGACGACGCGGGTGGGCGCCCTCGGCGACGAGCAGGCTGAGGTTGCGCCGCCGGCGGGGTGGAGGCAGCAGCGGGCCGGCGGGGCAAGACGTGTTTAATTGCCTCAGCCTGCTTCTGGGCAGCGGAGAACTGTTGGGTGAAGCTCTCCACCGCGTCGCCGAATAGGCCAGCCTGGACACGGGGGAGTCCAGGAACCGATATTTATCGGCTTCCCTCATGTCAGCCAGGTTTAGCCATAGATGGCGCTGCTGGACTACCATAGTAGCCATCGCTTGACCAACGGAGCGTGCTGTCACTTTAGTCGCCCGGAGGGCGAGATCGGTGGCAGCGCGCAACTCCCCCAACAGATGTTGGTCAAGACCACCCTGCGGCATCTCCGATAACGCTTTTGCCTGGTATACTTGCAAAAGGGCCATGGCATGCAGGGCGGAGGCGGCCTGCCCACAAGCTCTATAAGCCTTCTCCGTCAGAGAGGAAGAAAACTTACAGGCCCGGGACGGAAGGCGTGGGTCACCACGCCAGCCGGCGGCCGTAGGGCACAACTGCATCGCTACAGACCGTTCGACTGGAGGATCCCCGTATAGCCTTTAGCCTCACCGCCATCCAGGGTGGTGAAGGCGGACGAGGGGCCTGGTCTCGAACGAACACTATACGGCGTCCGCCAAGACCTGGTCACCTCGTCGTGCACCTCCGGGAAGAAAGGCATCGGGGCGGGACGCTGAGGACCAGCGCGGCCCGCCCCGAGGTACCAATCGTCAAGCCGAGAGGGGCCGGGACAGGGTGGAGGGTTCCACGCGAGCCCGACGCTCTCGGCTGCCCGGGAAAGCACAGCCATCAACTCAGGATCCGACTCGGCCACAGCCGCCACGCCATGAGACGGGGGCTCAGCCGAGTCATCCTCTCCCGAGGACTCGTGCTCGCCTTCCGATACCGTGATCGACATCTGGTCCTCCGCAGGTGCACCGAAGGACAATACTGGACGCTCCGAAGAGGGCCCAGCATGACACGGCGGTAACACCACTGGCTGCGGTGCTGTAGAGGCGGCAGGGGCCCGCGGAGCAACGCTCGGCGGGGAAGCCCTAACCGTGACCCTCAAGTCACCCTGCCTACACGCCGACGAACCGTCACTCCGACCGAAGCCAGAGAAAACGGCCGCACGGGGCATAGGGGAGGGGACCCCCGCTCCCTGAGAACCAAGGAACGAAAGTCTCGACCTCAGCACCGCGATAGTCATGTTCCCACAATGAGAACATGAACCATCTACAAACGCGGCCTCAGCGTGCTGAACGCCCAAGCACGTGATACAGCGATTGTGCCCATCAGCAGGGACCAGGGAACGACCACATCCAGTAGCGCACAGACGAAATGCCATCTCCCCAGATGCAGGGTTCGTCTGTAAAGTCTAATAGAGGGGAACTCACAGCTCTTTGTGAATGAGACACACAGGGAGTGTCACGAAGTGTGTAAAACACACACACACAGGACCCGGCCAAATCGCAGACCAAACAATGTTGGGATTACAGCGGAACGCTGTCTCACA